>NC_041060.1:2538790-2838790 GCF_900634775.1 Gouania willdenowi | reverse complement strand
AATATGGATCATGTGCCTCTCAGATCAGATATAATCACAGTTTGTGTCACCGCTGTGATTATTTAGTAGTGATAATAATGTGAGTGTAGCAGCTCACCTTACGCTCTGTGATGTCATACACCTTGTTGGTTTTAGTGGAGATCATGTACTGTTGAGTAAGGATCTATAAAAAAAAAAAAGAAGAGTGAGCACGGAGCTGAGAAAACAAGGACACACACACACACGCACACACACACACACACACGAACAAAGTCTGACCTTTCCCAGTTTATTAGGACAAACAGGGTAACCACACAGTCGTGCGATGGATCTTTCCTCCACTACATCTTTGTAGTTTGCAGCTGTGATGAACTGAGCCTGTGGAGAAGTGACAGCATGTTTATTCAAGCTTTGATTGGTCCGTAACCAGACATCAAAGCGCAATGACACCCACACAGTCAACCAGAAAGTGCTCGGCCACGCCCTCTTCCAGCAGACGCTCCACCACCTCCAGAGCTCGTTTCTCCAGCTCCAAATTCTCCATCAGCCTCTCCTTTATTTCCTCCCTCCTAAAAACAGTAAACATTAGACACCCACCCACTTATGGGATCAAATAAGGGTCATAAAGATTTTGCGCGCAATTTTTTTCCCATTTTTGGAGAAATATTAGTGTGTATTTTACCTTTAAGTGTCGTTTTGTCTGTTTTTACTGTCATTTTATGTATTTATTGTTTTTTGTATCATTGAGCATCATTTTTGTTGTCCATGTTTTTAGTATAATTTAAGTTTTTTTCTCTCTAATTGTTTTGTTTTTTGTTGTTTTTGTATTTTTATTGTCATTTTGTGTGTTTCCCTTTTATTTCAAGTGTTTTTGTTGTTTGCTCTGGTTTTTTTGTGTCATTTTGTCTGTTTTTCTCTAAATTTTCAAATAAACCAATCTAATTTCATCTAATTTATTGTCATTGTGTTTTTCAATTGCATTTTTGTGTATTTTACCTTTAATTTAGTGTATTTTTGTAGCCAATATGGATATTTTTCTGTCATTTTGACTGTTTTTGGAGACATTTTGTGCACAAAAAGACAGCTTAGATGTGTGTTCTACTGTATATATAAATAATTGTCCTATACTTGTGTGTGTTCAATGTTTTTCTAATAATTTCTGCTACAAAACTTCCAAAGAGTTTGAGCTACAAAAACCAAAGTCTCCTCTTTGGCTCAGGCAGCACACAGATTTTTATTTTTGCGCACACAAAACTTTATGACCCTAATTTGGTCCCATAGCCATTCCCTGACCAACACAACTGGGCTTTAGTGGCTCTTAAAAGACTTGTAAGATAATTATTGGAATGGATTACTAGAAATTAAATCTATTCCAAATAAAAAGAAATACATTCGACTTATATTTTAATTCATTTATTCATGTTACAGAGTTTCCAAAAGTATCCGCATACACGTTTAAGCCACAGCTGAAATAAAAGTTTTTGATATATATATATTTTTTATTATACAGCTATTTGGGAAACATTTTGTAACATGAACTGAGTAAACATGCATTAAATCAGATTTGGGCAACAGGAGGCCACACATCCCAAAACATATCATTCAAGATGGTAAAAATTACTACTTTTGGAAGAAAAAACAACACCACAACATGCACCAAAAGTACACAAAATGACTCAAAAAATGCACAAAACAACATAAAAATAAACAAAACAATAACAAAAACACACAAAATATAGAAAAAACATACAAAATAATTTCCAGAACATAATACACAGAACAACAACAAAAATGCACCAAACGACAACATAATTACACAAAATGACTCAAAACAATAACAAAAACACAAATGGTTTCCCTAACATAATTTTAAGTTTTCAAAGCCCAAATGTTTATAACATTAACTCAGACAGATTATTACTATCAGTGCTCCTTACCTTCGTGCCTCTCCTTCTGCTGTCATCGTTTTCGTTGGTTTCCCACCACCTACAACACAAACAAACAAGAAAAACAATGACTTTCATTCTATTATATATAAACACTTTTACATTTTGCTTTTAAAATGTATAAGATTTGCTAACAACGTAAGGAAAGTTGTAATATTTATTGTCAAACACAAAATTTTGCAGCTCAGAAGAGATTTCTTTGTGTCCATATGTCATTAGGTTAATGTTTAGTTTGTCGTACTAATGATGATATTTTAATTTTCGATACGATGGCAATATTGCAGCCTTGGTTATTGACCGATACCGAGCCGATATCGGCACAAATCATACATACATACTTTTATGACTTATTTTGTAGTGTGGAATGTTAGAAAAGTATTAATTAAGTTATGTTACACAAACAGAGAACAATAGTCAGCAACAGTAGGGATGAATATAAATATAATATAAACGGAGATTTTACATGCTGTCCGATAAAAGCCAATATTCGTTTTCTGGCCAAGATTCAATATCAATATCGGATTGGGACACTACACAAAAGAACACAATTCTACTCTAAAAATGGCAAAAACATACAAAAATACTCCAAATAACACAAAATGATAAAAATAAAACTCAAAGAAATAGCAAAAACACTCCAGAAACGTACCAAATAACTGAAAAATACACAAAATACAGCAAAAACATACAAAAAGGACAACAAAAATACACATATTTACTCCAAATACACACAAGATGTCTATAAATAAGTGATTGAAAAACATACAAAACAAAAAAAAAAACACAAAAATATAGAAAAATACACACAAGCACCATATTCTACTCCCAAAACACACAATTATATTTCAAATAAATAATTTAAAAAAATGTACAAAAACACAGTCACCAATAATACACAGAAAAGTCAAATCTCAGATTGGTCATTAATCTAAATACTGACATAAATGTTGATAACGTGACCCTCGGATCAGCTATTAACACTTTTTTGTGACCCCTGCTGTAATAAAACTTTTCCGTCTCTGGTCCAGTTTGATTATGACCCGCTAAAGATCAATAAGTGAATGAAAATAAATGTTTCAAGACACAAACAAACCTTTTATAGAGGGTTTTGCGGAGCCTCCTCTCTCCCTCTTCTCTTTAGACTCCATCATGCTGCTTATGTTTTCTAGTACGCTTCCGTTTCCGGTGTTACAATTCAACTGGTGTCCGTTTTAAACGGTGATATACTTCCGGTTGCTTCGTTTAAGTTCTCGACGTTGAAACTCGTCAGTAATTGTTTTATTCGTCACCAACATTGTTTATTATTATTTTTTGGGATCTGTTTTAAAACCGTAGGGCTACATGTGAACTGTATAAATGATATATCACACGCTTTCACAAGCACAGACTGAAGGGCCGCTGGAAGTAATTTTGAACAGGGAGTGCTGTGAATTTATTTTTATTTATTTTTTTGACAAAAAACCTATGACCCTATAGTCCTACTTAAAATAAATTAAAAATAATAATACATGGATTGAGATTCACCACTGTATTGTCATATACACTTCAGTGCACACGGCCAGGGTCTGTAACGCACAGACATTATCCTCAGTGGTCGGGACGGAGCGTCTGTCTGCAGAAACTTCCTGTTGATAGATAGATGAGCAGTGTTGGGAACGTTAATTTAAAAAAGTGGGGTTAGTAATATTACTAATAAACAATATTATTAACAATAAAAAGGTATAATAACAATAATAGTAATAATAATAATAATAATAATAATAATAATAATAATAATAATAATAATAATAATAATAATAATAATAATAATAATATAAAATATGTATATTATGTCTATGGTAAACAGTGCACGCCCACTGTATCTAGTAGCACAGGCGGAAGTCGATCACCAGCTAACACGGTTACCGGTTGAAATAGACCCTTCAGCGACGTTTTACCGTTCTACGGCAACCCAGACGGTCAGTGGAGCTGCTTCGCGCTTAAAACGGACGGCGGGTGTTTACTGTGCAAAAAGAAGCTAAGGTAAGAAAGTGTCTTATTATCATATAATAGTCTATATGTGTATGTTTGTGTTACTTTAACACACACACTGTAGCCGTGCTAAGCTTTGTGAGTGTGTTACTGGTGGCTAACAACCTAGCTTCCTCATTAAAATGAGCCTTTGAAAGCCAAATGATGACTTGTTATATTATTTTAACTTTGTGTGTTATTGAAGGTGACACAGCAGATATGGCTCTGGAGCAGCTCAGTGACGTGGTTCAGAGATGTGTAAGTGAACCACGCCCTCTCAGTGACATCACACAACATCAACAACACAATAAGGGCAAGTACACAAAGTCAACAGCACACAATGATGTTACACTCAAATATACACACAACAGCACATTTCCTCATCACATTGAGTGACACAACATTAAGTAATTAATAAAGTGTGGATAAATGTAACCATATCATCTCAATATACAGTGTAACTTATTTATTACAAATGTTTGAGTTGTGTAGTTCTAGTTTTACCACATTTCTTCTAACATTTAAAAGCTGTAGAAAGACTCAAGCCAAATGTGGTCGGTTTAATTTAACATTAACAAATCTATATAAAATGACAACAGAAATACACCAATTTATCAAAAAGCAGAGAATATGATTAAGAATACACAAGAATGATTTTTAATTAACCAAGAGTTTCCCATGAATAAAAATACACTAAAAATAATGCAAATATATATATGTATGAAATGACAATAAAAATCCACAAAATTAGTCAAAACAACAAAAAAATACAAAGAAAAATTACTAAATGACAACAGAAATACGCAAAATTAACCAGAAAACAGAGAAGATGATCAAAAACACAAGAATAATTTCTTCAAATTACAATACACAAAATTAGTCAACAAAAATAACATAAATATATATAAAATGTCAAAAGAAATACAAAATTAACCAAAACTTGTGCAAGATGACCTAAAATACACAAAAATATTCACAAAATGATAACAAAAACACCCAAAATTACGAAAAAAACTAATTAATTTTACAAATATATAAAAAACGGACAACAAAATAACACAAATATATGAAAAGTAACAACAGATATACACACAATTAACCAAAAGTTGCACAAGAAAACTTAAAATTCACAAAATTAGAAATATTTTCAAAATGACAACAAAAATACACAAAAGTACTCCAAAAGCATATGATATGGCTACAAAAACCAGAGAAAAGTAAGAACACACAACATGAATACACAATAATGACTCCAGAAACAAAGAAAACGTTGTAGATTACCTTCCTTGGTGCAGCAAACTGTGTCAGACGACGGCTACTCATCAGAGGATCACGACGTGTTCACCATCGCAGGGCGGAGCTGCATCGAGGCAGGAGACAGCGCTCAGGTTCTCAGCATCGTTCTGGATGAAAAGAATCAGGTTTGTTCCTTTAGTTCTGCTCCTGTCTGCAGAGCATGGAGCTGATGGAGCTGTGTGTGTGTGTGTGTGTGTGTGAAGGACATAGTCCAATCCATGGGATGGAATCTACTGCCTCCGTTGGTCCGAGTTCTGCTGAACAAAGAGGATCAACAGCTTCCTCAGTGTGTGGCCATCTTTAATCACCTGCTGGAGGTCTGGATGTGCATCATCATAATAAACACTATGATTATCATGAGGATTGGGGATGATGTTTGTGTGTTTGCAGACGTGCAGACCCAAAGAGCTGGTGATTGGCCTGTTGGAGCAGCTGGAGCAGGACGACCCTGAGGCGGTGGCTGGGAGTCTGCAGCTACTTTTACAACCTTTACAAACTGGTAAAATACAGGAGGTTTGTTTTAGAGGCCTGATGAAATCCTACGCCTCATGCATGAAAAAATCACCAAATTTTCCACTAAGCTCCAGTCCCAACCCAGATGACCTCACCTACAAAAACAGATCAATCATCCTTAAGGTGGCGCTACAGCAAGCCTCTAAAGTTCAGCATTTAGAAAATTCACAATAAATCAACCTGATGTGCTACAGATTTGCAACTCTGACCAAAAAGTAGCCCCGACACTGAAGAAACCTTTCTACATTTAAACCTTTTCTAAATCTTGAAGTGCATCACTCTGTTTTAATTAAAAACTGTAAAACGTATGAAATCTGACTTCTCCCACAATTTTTTGCTCAGTTGACCCCAAACTGTGTACAGCTCATCTTCAAAAACAAAATACGGTATTAGAATTTTATTTGAAAAACTGACTTTTTTTTTTTTACAGTATTATACATTTTGCTCTCATGCAAACAATTGGCGTCAGTGTAATACAGATAAAACATACAAAAAAAAACTAAAAAAAACATACAAAATGACAGAGAAATATGAAAAAATAGCAAAAACATGCAAAAATACTCCACAAACATACAAAATGACAGAAAAATACACAAAAAACATACAAAATGATGGAAAAAATACACAAAAAAATAGCAAAAACATACAAAAAAATAGCAAATACATACAAAAATACTTCAAAAACATACAGAATTATGGAAACAATTGGAGTCAATGTGAAAATGTCATTTTTAAACATCAGTTTTTCACTAATGGAGCCAATAAATCATTGTTAAAAAGAAATGACCATGCTATCTAGATGCAATATGTGTATTTTGGGATTTTTGTCTTAATAAATGACATTTAAAATCTGCCTTTAAACGCTAACAGCTGCTGACTTGGAGACATAGAACATCCTTTCTTTTTTTGGCAGAAAAATGTGAATTTAAGCCACATTAGAGCCTCACCTTTTTTATCTTCCTACGCTTTGCTTGTTGTGTATTGTGTGTCATTTGGATATTAATCAAACGTGATGCAGAAAGTTGTTATTGTGTTGGTGGTGGTGGTGCGTTCACTGACATCGTTCTTCTGTGTTCTCCTCTCAGTGCTGCTGAGGCTGGGGAACAGGAAGGCCCCCTCCGTGGGAATCACTCTGTCCTCAGCTCTGGAGCAGCTGGAAAAACTTCCTCTGCCTGTCACCAAAGAACAAGAAGAGGACGACGTGTTCTCTCTGTGTCGCTGCTGCGGTCGTCTGACGGAATTCATCCAACCGTTCGTTGAAGAGGCGACGAACAGCAGAAAAGAGGACGAGCTGCGCACGGAGCTGCTGAAATTGTGAGTGCACGTGTGTGAAGTGCTTGTTTAGTTCAGATGCACGGCTTAGAGATGAGTCTTGTTTTGTTTTTCCTACAGCTGCATGAAAACGCTGAGTCACCCCCTACTGATGGTTACGCTCAGAGATGCCGACACGCTGCCGACGTCTCCACTCAGGACGTTCGCCGTGCAGATTTTGGTGAGTGAAATAAATCCAAACTTAATGAAATGATTCTAATAGGAACAGCTGTCAGACAGCCCATCAAACACAATCCTGGCTCTGATTGGTTCTTTTTGCTCGGTCGCAGTGCATTCTGACAATCTGCCAAAGGCTGCAGGAGCAGCAGGGGGCGGGGCTCAATGAGTCTGTTTCTTTCACACAAACTACTAGTTTGATGTAAATCTGTCCTTACATAGTGACAGCTTTAGCAAACATGACAAAAAGTCACTTTTATAAGAGTTGCAGACTGCACCTTTAACGGAGGAGTAGTCATTTGAAAAATGGGGCCCCCTGGTGCCCCTGTGACACGTAATGATTAATGGGTCCCATTTATATATTGGTATGTGCCAATGATTCGGTACCAGCAACCATCATAATATTTAGCTCGCAAATAAATGAGAAAGCGACTTTCGCTTTTTTTTTCTTTTGGTGCCCCTTGGGGCTCCCCTGGGCCCCAAATCGAAAATCTTGCCCCGAGTCGCGATGCGTACACAACCATAAATTATAGTTACCAAATTTCAGCCCGATCCGTTCACGAATAACAGAGGAGTAGTGATTTTAGCTTATGTACACAACAACAACAACAACAACAACAACAGAGTGAGGGGCGTTATGAGTCTAAAAACACTTTTCTCTCCGTGTACCCCTCAGTACCCCTTTCCCTTGAGTCTTTTACTTTCATAACTATTTACAACCATAACCAATCAGTGTGTGTACCCATGTTATATACAAATTGATACAGAGACAATTCGACAATAAATCCTTTTCCTATTTATATCCAAAATATCTTACGTCCAATTTGACCAAAACTGGGTAAACCTTTCTGTTTGTAATCTGAGGGAGAATATGATTTTTTTTCCATGACATAAATGTCATTAACTATGTTCTCCAACTCTTCAAATGTGGGGGAGTCAGAATGCAGCCAATGTTTAGTTATGGTGGGTTTTTAAAAACATAACATCCCGAAACCACTGAGAGAAAGGTGGGACCGTGCTGGACTTCCACTGTTATAACTGTAAACTGACTCATGGGGACAAATCGTTTTGCTCACACCTAATATTTTGGAAAGTCATAAAATAATTCTGCCAGAAATTAGTCAGCTTTGAACATTGTTAAAACATGCGACTTAAATAATTTTTCTATTTTTTTTTTATGAGGCCAGTAAAGCAAAAGGACAAAAATACTTCAAACGCCAAAAAATGGAAGTAAGGCTACAGTAAGGCATAAAAATGGGTGAAAGTTTTTCAAATAAAAACTGGAGGTAAGTAAGACATAAAAATAGGGGTGTCCCAATACGATATTGATATTGGATATCGGTCCGATATCAGCCAGAAAACGAATATTGGATTTTAAATCTCGCGCTGTCAAGTGTTTGTTGTTTTTGTCCCCGCCCTCAGTTGTTCCCACTGTATACTGACAGTAAAAAATAACTGAATTGAACTTGAATAGTTGACTATTGATCAAGCTTTTTTCTAACATTCCACACACAAAATAAAAGTATGTATGATTCACGCTGATATCGTATCGGATCAATAGCCAAGGCTGCAATATCGGTATCAGATTGGAAGTGAAAAAGTTGTATCAGGACATCTCTAATAAAAAAGGACGAAAAATATTTCAAACGCCATAAAATTGCGTTAAGGCCGTTATTGGAGGAGTTAACTGCAACTTCTTTGTCAAAGAATGGATTGTTCAGTCGATCTTAAGCTTTACTGAGGGAATAAAACTGTTCCATCACATCACTTTTCTATTAGCGCTGTCTCACTTAAACTTAAATCATTTGTGTTTTTTTGTGTAGAAAACTCTGCGCAGCATCGGTGAGCCCCTCCCCTCCCTCGTGCAGCAGCCTCTGCTCAGGAGGAAACACGTCCCTGGTTTCCTGGAGGAGGAGGTTCGTTATCCCAAAGAGTCGTTAGCCAGCTTGGCTCACCTGGTGTTTGTGCATCACCTGGCAGCAGATGCTTTCCCTACTGTTTACAGGTGATCAATCATATCCACAGATTTAAAACAAGTGATTTTCACACACTGATGACGTCCCTATTGTCTACCAACAGCCCAGTGTTCTGTCTGCGGGGGAACATGGAGCATGTGACCGTCCTCCTCTCCAGGTGATTATTACACACTGATCAATACACCGTGAGTCCATCATTAATCTAAGTTTAATCTATTGATTTTGTGCAGCACCGCAAAATAAATCCTCCAAATATTGTAATTCAAGTACGGTAGGTGGAGGAAATCTGAAACTCAACACAATACACAACATGACTTCAAAAACATACAAAAAACAGAAAAATGCACAGAATGTCAACATAAATAATCAATTTTACTCCAAAAACACACAAGATGACAACAAAAATAATCTAAAAAGGAACAATAACATAGAGGGTGAGGGGTAGAACAATACACAAAATAACAAATAACAGAAAAATACACAAAATAACTCCAAAAAGCCAGAAATAAGTACCCAAAATAAAATGAACAGAAACCCAAAAATACTAACTTCTGACATGAATGTTGATCATGTGACCCTCAGATAAGATACAATCACAGGTTTTGGGGCCCCCGCTGTGATTAATGTTGTCGTTTTCATTGCATTTTTTATTGGAGAATTTCAGCAGGTTTCTTTAACGCTTTGAATAATTTGACTTTTTGAATTTTTGTCTGTTTTTAGCACCGAGGAGTCCAAGCTTGGGAAAGGACTGGTGAGTACGTCTGAGATCACATTTGATCACGTGGCGTGTCCGAGATCACATTTGATCACGTGGCGTGTCCGAGATCACATTTGATCACGTGACGTGTCCGAGATCACATTTGATCACGTGACGTGTCCGAGATCACATTTGATCACGTGACGTGTCCGAGATCACATTTGATCTTTCTTTCAGGAGCTGTATGAGAAAAGCCTGGTGCGGCTGACTGACAGCAGTCTGTGTGCAGAGCTGCTGGAGATCAGAAGCTTCCACACTGTGCCTCAGGTGATTCCACGATCACATGACCTCACTCCTCTATCACTTTCATCATGTTATTGTTTGATTGATTACTATTGGAGACCAAGACTCCGCCCAGTTTACAACCTGCCTTTTCCCCCTGTTCTCCCGTGTTTCATCTACAGGTAAATACGGGGCACCGCCCTTGTGGCGACCCACAGTTTTAACGCCCCTGTCTTCCCGTGTTATATGTGATTGTCTTTTTATGTTTTTTGGACGGGATGAAACTGATATGAAATTTTGTTGCTCTATAACATGTGCAATGGTAAATAAAGCTGATTCTGATTTCAGAGCATGGTGAAGGTCATGACCTTATGTCCCCATCTTCACTTGGTAAGTCTGAATCACTGTTTATCTCTGATCTGAGATAGTGTGTAATAAATGTTTTGATCCACAGAGAAACAAAGCACTGAAGGTGTTTCAGCTCAGCATTGATAAGTTTGACACAGAAGCCAAATACCGTTTCTTCCTGTAAGCGCCATCGTTGTTTTGTTTTTCTAACCATTGGAAACATCATCAGACGCCACTTCCTGTGTGTGTGACGTGTGCTGATGTTCTTCTTTCTATCAGGTTCCTGCTTAAAACCAGCGCTCACTCAGGAGTGGAAGGTTACATCATTAAAAGCATCAAGGAGCAGATTCACGCAGCGCTGCAGGTGTGTTTAAATTAAACTCCTCCTCCTCCATGTGTGAGTGAGTCTGTGACTCTCTGTGTTTTTTTTAGCCTGGAGGAAGCAACATCTGGTTCGAGGGCATCCACCTACTGCCTCTGCTGAGGAAAGTCTTCACTCTGCCTGAAGGTCCAGAGACCGACCTGCTGCAGAATCTGGACAGGTTTGTACGTTCTGTTAAGTTTACTAAAGGAGCACAGAAAAAAACTAAAGCAAAAGGAGAACACAGTATTTTCACTCTATAGAGAGATTAGATTATATCTGATCTGAGGGTCACATGATCAACATTCATGTCAGCGTTTAGAATAAAGATCAATCAGAGTAAAAACACAGGAAAGAACAGTTGTTATTGGTATATTTTGGTGTTTTTGTTTATTTCTGCTGTCATTTTGGTTTTTCTTTCATGTTGTTGTGATTTTAGGTTTGAGTAATTGTGTGTATTTGTGTTCTTTTGTGTGTTTTAGTTTTTTGGGAGTCATTGGTGTGTATGTTGTGTGTTTTTCTGTCTTTTTGTGTTGTATTTATGTTGTACTTTTGTATATTTTTCTGTTTTGTGTATTTTTGTTGTTGATTTGGGTTTTTCGAGTCAGAGTTGTTGTCAGTTTGTAAATTTTTCAGTTTTTTTGGTGGTGTGTTTAGTAATTTTGTGCATTTGCTTTGGAGGACCACATGTTTGAATTTGAGCCTTAATATTAATTGATCTGTAAATTGTGATTGTTCATTTGTAGCAGAGTTCAGTCACAAGTGGGCCGCATGTTTATAATGTCAATGTTCAATCTAAATCTTAAATATTAAATCTAAATGTTAAATCTTAATCCAAATGTCAAACATTAAATCTAAATGTTAAATGTAAATGTTAAATCTAAATTTCAATGCTAAATCTCAATGTTAAATGTGAATCTTAAATGTAAATCTTAAATAATAAATCTAAATGTTAAATAATAAATCGAAATATAAATGTTCAATATTAAATATAAATCTAATTTTTATTTAGCTTTTTTTTTTATTTTATCTTCTCTCTTGTGGGCCGAATCAGATGTTCTGAAGGGCCGGATTTGGCCCCCGGGCCTTGAGTTTGACATGTGATTAATGGTATTTTATCTTATTTTGTGTCACATCACGTGTTGATTTCTACAGAATCATGGATTCTCTGAACCTGCTGCTTTACCTGATCATCAGAGACAAAGTGACAGAAAACCAGGTGAGCAGCTGGACTTTTTAGGCAAAGATGATGAAAACATCACGTTTTCTAACTGCTGTGACCCTACAGACGGGGATCTGGACAGAGCTTTGTAAAATCGAGGACTCGTTCCTGAAGCCGCTGCGTGTGGGACTCGACATGTCCAGAGCTCATTATGAGAGGGAGATCCTCAACATGAAGGAGAACAAGAAGAACAAAACTCAAGGTCAGATCTACAGCCACTCTTTGTCTTTATCCTCCATCATCTTCTTCTTCTGTGGTAATCCTAGATTTTACACAAAGCTCCAGTTCCATCCCAGATCACCTCAGCTCCAAAAACAGACCAATCGTCCTAAAGGTGGCGCTACAGCAAGACTTTAATCTTCAACATCTTTGGAAACTCACAACTAATCAACTGTCACAAAAATGTGGCCCCAACACTGAAAAAACTTTGGTACATTTAAACCTTTTGTAAATTGATTTAAAATTTAAAAATTCTTGCAATTTTTTTTTATATTTTCCAAAAAAAAAATTTCATAGAGGATTTTTAGAAAATATCCACAATTTATCTAAAAAAAACTGTTTCATTATTATTATTTACAGCATTTTGAATTTCACTCTCATGCAAACAATTGGAGTCAATGTAAAATGGCAAAAACATACAAAAAGACATAAAATACACAAAAAATAGTGGAAAAAACACAGACTACAAAAAAACATACAAAAACACTAAAAAAAACATACAAAAACACAAAAAAAAAAACATACAAAATGACAGAAAAATACACAAAAAACAGCAAAAACATACAAAATGATGGAAAAAACACACACAAAAAAACATACAAAATGATGGAAACAATTGGAGTGCCAATAAATTACTGTTAAAAACAAATGACCAACATCTGTCTAGATGCAATGTGTATTTTTGGATTTTTGTTTACATTTTTGAATCTTTGACGGCCATTTGAAATCTGCATTTAAACACCAACGGCTGCTTTAATATAGAAGCTGCTTCTGTCTTCAAAATGAATGATTTCTACCATAATGAACCCACAGAAACGCAGGCTGAAGTTTGTGTCACGGTCGGTGATGAAACGCTGCCTCACGTGACAGAAGAGTCTCAGATTCAGGTCAGACATGGTTTTTTCTCTCAAACACTTCATCATTAAATGATCATAAATCTGATGAAAAGCTTTCATTTTTGTTCTCCTCAGGCTTTGAACTCGGCTCTGTACTCGTTCGACCTGATGAAGAGCGTGTTGCTGAGGATAGTGGAACTCATCCAGGTCTCCACCCCCGCGTGAGGAATCCTCCAGGATGAGATCCAAATGTGTAACTGATGGAGATCCAAAGTGTTTGTAGCTTTTCGTAGGTTCTTTATACCGTTTGTATTTCTAACTCAATTCATCTGTTCAGTTCTGTCATTAAAAAGTCAAACGTTAAGATTGTTTAATAGTGACATTTGTTTTATGGCTTCTGCACTAAATCCATATAATGTTTTTACAGAAAGTGCGGGACACACACACACATGCTTGAATCAATTAAAGACTGTTTTTCAACCCTGGGGTCGGGATCCCATGTGCGGTCGCCAGAAATGTCTAGTAATTGATAAAAAATAAATGGTTGATTAAAAGTGTATATTTTTGAAAATTTTAAATTCTTTTACACAATCTTAATCAACTGTATTCAATACTTTCACTATATCAAAGAAAAATTAGTTAATAATAATAACAAAATATAGTATAAGTATATAGTATATAATGGGGTCGCGATCCAAAAATGGTTGGAAAACACTGGTTTAAGAAATAAATCATATAATTTTGTTAAAATCTAAATTTTATGGGCCCCATTTTTCTAATGACAACTCCTCCGTTAATGCTCGTTGAATCAGGCTGTAATTTGACATGGATATTTTATGAGCGGATGTCAAGAGGCTCTCAGAGAACTTTTCTGGTGATTTCTAAATTTATCGGAACAGTCGTTGGATTGCGATACATCGTTTCAAAGGCAATTCAGCGTAGATTATGATTTAAATCACACATATTGTGTCATTTGACTGAATTCCTGGGAACGCGGTACGTGCTATTTGGCATTGAGACATTCCGTGGGCCTGGCCGTAGTTCATCAGAACTTGTTAATTCATATAATACGTTGGACAAAAAAAAACAGAACAAGGAAAAATCTAATCAAAAATTTAATTAAGATGTTTCATGACAATCTGACAAATAGATACACAGAATAAAATAGATCTTATCCTACATTTAAAACATATTATTTACACAAAAACACACGTTCAAATTTCACCAAAAGGCAGTGTTGATGTAATGAAGGGATTTCAAAATAAGATTAGCGAACATCAGAATGTAAAAGCTCCTAAGGACATTGTAGCTGCCGTTAACAATGAAAAGCTGTGTGGTCAAACAGCGGGTGCTGCAGAGCCTCAGCTGCTGTGATCCTGGTGTTGGGGTTCAGGTCTAACAGCCTGTCCAGGAGGTCATAGGCTTCATCTGGAACTGGGCCCCAGCCCTCCTTCTTATTCACTTCCTCCTCCTCTTCCTCTTCATGTTGTTGGTTTGGAGGACTGGAGGGAGGATCATCTTCTAGGATCTTAGCTCTACAGGGCGTGGCTTTGTATTTTGACCGACTTCCTCTGAGCAACTCGCACAATTCCCTCAAGTCTTTACGTGGAAAATTCCAACTGCACATCACTGATTTACCTGCAGCAGAAACAAACCCACAGACACATTAACACAGGGATGTTTCTGAAATAGAAAAAAAAATCTTACCTGTTTATTTTCTCTCTTTTTATTCAAAATCAGGCCCCAACATGCATGTTTTAGAACAATATCACACATTTACGCTCTATTTTTCCACTAGGAAACGTGTTTTTTAATTTATAGAAAGAGAGACAAATGTGTCCAATTCTACCCACAATCCTGTTCTCTCACTAGGTGTAACGTATCGAGTAGTGATTGTGTTATCCTGTGACTGGAAATGAATGCAGAGCTTCATCTGACGTGTTTTTTTTCTGACAGATTATTAGGGCCACTTTTTAAAGTCATAGTATTTTGAGAATAAAGACGTCATTTTATCAGATTAAAGTAATAATATTTCAAGATTAAAGTTGTAATAATTTGAGAATAGAGTAGAAAAATACTAATTAAATTAGAAATTAAAAGACTAATTAATAGAGAGATAAAGGCTCTGGTACAAAGGCAGGTTTAGCTGATGGTGTATTAGCTGAACTGGTGATCAGTTAATCTGGTGACACGTCACAGTGTCTGAATGAGATTTTGTACAGTAAGTCAGGGTTATTCTTTAGCTGGCAATAAAGTTATCACACATTTCCATGGAAATGTATCCTTTTAAACAGGTGGCTGAGGGTTAGCAGTGTGGCTAATCGCGTGATTTCAGCGTAACCATTCCGATTTGTAAATCATCTTCACATAAAATGTAAAATGAACAACAGTAGTTGACTCTATTAACCTAATTCAGCATGTTTGATATGATTTCTGGAAGTTTGATAGTCAGTAAACTTGAGGGTAAACAGTGCAGGTGAACGTATTAGCTAATGTCGCTTCAGAGTTCAGAAGTCAGGGAATAAAATATTGAAACGTACCGAAGGATTTGGCAGCCTCGATGGTTTCTGTGCTGCCTCGGACCGCCATGATCTGAGAAAGAGCCACCATGTCATCACTGGCTTTAAAGAACGGATAACGTCCACTGAGGAGAGAGAGCAGGACCACGCCCGCTGACCACATGTCGATGGCTGGAGGACGACAGGACGGAGATAAAAACGTCAAACAGGGTGAGTCGTTATGATCAGAGTGTGGTTGGAAACACTGACCTGTGCCCTGGTTGGGACATTTAGTGAGAACCTCTGGAGCTCTAAATCCTGGAGTTCCTGCTCTGGGCGCCATCTGCGGCTTCCTTTAAAAGGCGTGAGAAACAAAGGACGAACGCATGAACAATGTTTTTCTTTAGGACAAAGTAGATGTTCTTGTATAATTTCTTTATTGAGCATTTTCACAAGAGTTTGCACAAATAAACTAAAATCAACAGAACCTGTGGACCCCAACCTGAGAACACAGGAGTTGCAATTACAAAAAATATACAGTATACAGTGGGGCAAAAAAGTATTTGGCAGCCACTGATTGTGCAAGTTGTCCACCTAAAAAGATGAGAAAAGTCTGTATTTTTTTTTGTCATAGATACACTTCAACTGTGTGAGACAGAATGTGAAGAAAAAAATCTAGCAAATCACATTGTACAATTTTTAAATAATTAATTTGTAAATTCTTGCATAAAATGAGTATTTGGCACCTACAAACAGAGAAGAATGCTGGCTCTCACACACCTGTTACTTTTTCTTTAAGAAGCTGGGACCACAGTGATAAAGGTTACCATTAGTAACAACACACTACGTCGTCATGGATTAAAATCCTGCAGCGCCCACAAGTTCCCCCTGTTTAAGCCAGCACATGTCCAGGCTCGTCTAAAGGTTACGGAGTAACCATCTGGATGATTGGTAGAATGTCATGTGGTCAGACGAAACCAAAATAAAGCTTTTTGGTATAAAGGCTCACCGTGTTTGGAGGGGGAAGAATGCCAAGATGTATCCCAAGAACACCATACCCACTGTGAAGCATGGGGGTGGAAACATTATGCTTTGGGGCTGCTTTTCTGCAAAGGGGACAGGACGACTGATGTGAAAGGATGAATGAGGCCATGTATCGTAAGATTTTGGCCAAAAACTTCCCTTTATCAGTGAAAATGACCTCTTTTTAAGTTTAGCCAATTAGCACAATCAGTGGCTCCAAATACTGTTCTTGCCCCATTGTACCATGAATGCACCTTAAAGCAGAATCTCCTCCATGTTCAGAAGCAGTTAGTGTTTGTTTACCTGGACGTACAGACGTCGCACACCTGGTTGGTGAGGAAGCAGCTGCACGTTTGTCCAAACTGTTTGTGACGGCTGCTCTGAGCTCTGATTGGATGAGACCCACGACCAGGAACGCCCGCTGCTGCTCGGACAGACTTCCCAAGCTGAGGACAGAATTCACAATGTGACTGAGTTTAAATCTATCAATAAATAAAAAAAACTAAACTTACCTGTTTTGATTAAATGATCAAAGCTCTTTTTTAAGTCATTTTCAACATTTTTGTAGCCGTCTTGTGTGTTTTTGGGGTAATTTTGTGCAATTTTTTTTAGTCATTTTGTATATCATTTTATGAGTGTTTGTTGTTGTTTTGTGTGCTTTAGAAGTCATTTGTTGATTTTTGTCGTAATTTTGTATATTTTTCTGTCATTTTGTTCATTTTTGGAGCCATAATGTGTTTTATTAAGTCATTTTGTTGTCATTATGTGCGTTTTGCGAGTAATTTTGTGCATTTTATTGTTGTAATGTGTGTTTTTTGAGTCATTTTGTGTATTTTCGCTGTTGATTTGTATTTTTTTCAGTCATGTTCTACATTTTTGTAGCCATGTTGTGTTTTCTACGGGTAATTCTGTGCATTTTGTTGTCATAATGAGTGTGTTTTTAATCATTTTGTTCATTTTTGTTGTCATTTTGTATATTTTTCTGTCATTTTGTGCATTTCTGTAGTCATAATGTGTTTTTTGTTGTCATATTGTGTTTATCCACAAATACACACTAACTAAAGCAAACAGAGCCATTCATGAACCAGAGCTCTGCCACGCATGTCTAATTATTCCAGCTTGTGTGCGATGACGAAGACGTGTGACTTACTTCCGTCTTCCTGGCGGCTTGTTTGGCGGTGGAGGGCGTGGTCGGCGGTGTGCAGCTGTTCATGTTCCTCTCGCCAAAAACAGGCCGAGACTCTTTGAGAACTTTAGAAAACTCCTAAAAAGCAAACATTAGCACTAGAGTCAGACGCACACACGTGTAATGTTCATCTGCAGGTGATTTAAAATCAGTGTGAGTCAAAGAAAGCAGGTGAAAGAAAAGGACCCAGTGAGTGCAGAAACCTTGGTGTGTTTCCCTCGAGTGGAGGCGGAGCTTGTGACACTTTGTGCTTTTTTATCCAGTGCTCGCCGACAGGTGGAGGAAGAGGAGGGGGAGGAAGGTGGAGGTAGAGAGCCCGTAGCAGTGGCTGTGGGAGGACGGAGAGGAACGGGCGCCTTGCTGCGCCGTGTGACCTCGTGTTTCCCAGTGGCCCCGCCCCCTTTCTGAGACGGCCTCTGGTTCACCACCTTCAGCAGGTTGATCTGGGTGTCGGCCGTGCCCTGGGCCAGGCCAAAGTCCACCAGCGCAAAACTACAGGAACACAAAAATGTCATTTCACTACTTTTTGTCGTTGTCTCGTGCATTTTCCGAGTAATTTTGTGAATTTTATTGTCGCACTGTGTTTTTTGAGTCATTTTGTATATCTCATTCTGTGTTTGTTGTTGTTTCTTAATTATTTATTTTTTTGGAGTCAGTGTATTTATGTTGTTGTTTTGTGTGGGTTTGAAGTCATTTTGTGCATTTTTGTTGTTTTGTATTTTTTCAGTCATTTTCAACATTTTAGTAGCCGTCTTGTGTGTTTTACGGCTAATTTTGTGAATTTTATTATTGTTCTGTGTGTTTTTTGAGTAATTTTGAGATCTCTGTTTTATTGTTGTTTCTTTTCTTTTTCTTGGAGTCGTTAAGTTCGTATTTGTTGTCAAAATACACGTTTTAGGAGTCGCTGCTTTGGCTATTTCTCAGAACAGCATGAAAAGCACAGTTAGATGGTTTTCTGAGTGCTTCCTAACCCAGACCTTTCCCTAAACCAGGGGTTCTCAACCTTGGTGTCAGTACCAGGAGACCCTGGGAGGGGGTTGCCAGATGTCTTCAAGAAATTAAGAATATTTTTTGAACAATTTCTCTACAACTACACCGTATTTTAACCTATTTTCATCACTTTTTCTTGCCATATATTTGCTACTTTTAATACGTTTTTGCTACATTACTCCCATTTCTGACACTTCTTCATCAAATTTCAATGTCTGCACACTTTTTTAACTTTGAAGACATTTTCTGATTAAAACAAAAAATTACATCTTTAAGATGATATACTGTGGCGCAAATAAATCTAAACTTCCTGGATAACAGTGGATATTATTCAGATAAATAAATAAATGTGATTATCACAAATTCATAGAACAATGGACCATTATTTTTCCAACTTCATGGATGGCCCCCAAAAAGCTCTCCCCTTTATATTTATATATTTTAAGTATATCTTGAACTGTTTGTGGCTGTTGCTACATGAACGACTTACCTTTTATTTTTCCTGTTGTAGAGGAAATTGTTGGGTTTAATGTCTCGGTGAATGATTCCAAAGTGGTGGATGTGTTTCAGCGCCCTCAGCAGGTTGTAGATGTAGTGATGGACCTCCTGGAAGCTCAGAGACTGAAGGATGTCCTGATGGGAACATTTTAATTTTAATGACAGCTGTGGCTCACATCTGGACAGCTGCATGATGATGACGTCACTGAGGTGAGTGAAAGCGTGCACGTACCACAATGGCCTGGTGCTCCATGTAAGGCATCACAATCACGACGTGGTCCTCTTTACGGAAGCAGTACGTCACACCCATCACATTCTCTCGGCCTCTGAAAAACACACAGTATTACCTCAAAGTCGTGGATCTTATTCGTCTAAAGCTGATGTTAAAACAACATCAAAGATAACTTTATCACACTGAGGGCCATGACATCAACAATTTACACAAGCATTTAGAATATTAACCAATCAGAGCATTAACACAAGATACAAAAAAAGGGGTTTTGTCCGTATTTGTTATTTTGTGTTTGTTGCCATTTTGCATATTTTCCTCTCATTTTGTGTGCATACGTTTCCTTTTTTAATCAGTTTTTGTGCATTTTTGTAGCATTCTTGCATGTTCCGCAGGTATTTTTATGCATTTTTTTTATGTTTGTTGGTTCATTTTCTGTATTTTTGTTGTCATCTAGTTTGTTTTTCAGCAACGTCATGCATTTTTTTGTCATAAAGTGTGTTTTTGAGTCATTGTGTACTTTTGTTGTTGTTTTATTTCTTTTTTTCTGTCATTTTCTGCATTTTTTTTGTCGTAATGTGTGTGTTTTTATAAGTCATTTTCTGTATTTTTGTTGTTTTATATTTTCTCAGCCATTTTGTGCCGTTTTGTGTGTTCTGTGGGTAATATTTAGCATTTTTGTTGTCATAATGCGTGTTTTTTGGATCCACTTTTTATATCTCATTTTGTGAGTGCATTAAAGTCATTAAATGTGTTTTTGTTGTCATTTTGTGTGTTTTTGAAGTCATTTTGTTCATTTTTGTAGCCGTAATGTGTTTTTTTCCTTGTTAGCTTGTGTGTGTTTAGTCACAAATACACACTGGGTCAATTAGTTAGAAATCACAACACAAAAATACTACGACAACATACAAGTGTTTAATATTTAGACATTTGGAGTAGATCGTCTGTTGTATTACTTGCATAACCAGCTTTACAGCAGGTGAAAAGTGATTTTCCATCAATGGGAAGATATTTAGAAATGCATAAAGATGGACTAACCCTGCAACAGTGAGACACTGGAGCTCAGCAGCGATGCGTGTCGGGTGACTGGTTGGGATGAGATGCTTCAGGGCAAACTTCTCTTTCCTCCCGTTCTTCATCTGAGCCTCACCCAGAAACACTGAGCTAAACGTACCTGATGAAACAACACTTCTTTTAACTCCCTCTGCATGCTCCATCATTTTTAATAACTAATAATAAAATGGAACGTGTTTTTTTTTTTTTACCTTCTCCAATTTTATCAATGATGTGGAAAACTTTGGCCACTTGAGGAACAGCTTTGTAAAGGTATTCAATGTCGATCTCCACATCGTCTGGAATGAAAAGAAGACATTCTATCTCTGGTGTACATACAGTATATATTAAATAAGTAGATTATACACCCACACAAACAGTGACAGAAAAAATAGAAAGAATACATTTAAAAACTGCAAAAATACACAAAATGTTAAAGAAAAATATAAATACAGACAAAAAGGACAACTAAAATGCACAGAATTACTCCGAAAAACACACAACACATTTGATATGTACAGAATAACAGAAAAATATATAAATCACAAAAAAAAAACAAAATGACTCCAAACCCACACAAGACAACTACAAATAAATGACTGAAAAATATCCAAAGCAAAACTTATACAGATTGAAAACTAAAATAGACAAAATGAGTCAAAAAAAGATACAATTACAAAATTACATTAAATCAGAAAATAATACACAACAACACATCAACAACTATTTCTAATTAAAGCACACTGTGGCTGTCACTGTGATAAAAGAGGAGTGTTTAGAAAAATTATTTGAAAAAAATTAGTGTGAAACTTCATTTATTGGACAGAATATTTAGGTGTCATGTCATTGACCTAAATACAAAAAAGAAAAAATCCAATGAAACTCCAGTCAGTAACATTTAATATATATATATATATATATATATATTAGGGATGTAAAGATCAATTCAAAGGTGTCACGGTTCGCATCAATACTCGATAAATTGAATCGCAGTACTTTTTTTTTTACATCAAAGGGAGCATTCTGTTTAGAATTTGAAATTCAAGACGCACCATTGTGTTTTAAATCATAAATGTGGAAGTATTTTGGCATCCCCAAGATAAAATGAAAAAGGTGAGAAAGAGGGAGCGTGTGAAATCCAAAGTAAGAGGGTCACAGAGAAAGAAAGAATTAAAGCCATAGATTTATATAATTTATTTGATATGGGATTTGTTTTAAAGTCCAATTATTTAGGCACAAAATACATTTTCAGTTGCACTTTTTAAAAAGAAAAGGAACTATTATGCAGTTTTACATAGTTTACTGTAGAGCCAGAATTTAAATGAATAGGCTTCTTCTTCATTTGTACTATTTCTTTATTTATTTCATTCAGGATTTATTTTTAATTAAATTGCATTGTTTAGCAAAGTTCATCAAGGGATTCTTTTGATAGTGAAAGATAAAAGAAAATAGTACAGTATTTTTATTTTCGAAGAAAAAAAAAATTGTTTTTCATTCATCATAAGTCAACAATCTAATTTTGTGAAATAAATTGTGAGAGAATCCGTGAACCCAGGATTGTGAATTGAATCGTATCGGGAGTTGAGTGACTCGTTACATCAGAATCAGAATCAACTTTATTGACCAAGTAATGTATTGAATACACACGAGGAATTTGTCTTGGTGAACTGTGCTCTCTCTGATAGTGTAAACATTAAATAATAACAATCAACTAGAATAAAGAAAAATAAATAAAAAAGAAGTATAACATAAATATAAAGAGTAGTTAGACTAATATGTACAAACTAAATAAATTAACAAGATAATAATAATAATAATAATAATAATAATAATAATAGTAATAATAATAATGAAATGAAATAAAAATACAATAATAATAATAAGATAATAGTGCAGTAGTGCATAGATGAGTAGTGCAGGTGAACATTTAAATGAAAATATTATGTCCGTGAACATTCTCAGTGACAGGTTGATCCAGGGTTGATATGTTTAGTTCCATGGTTATTTTACAGTAACAGAAACAGGTCTGACACTCTATGACTGTTTAGTGTTGATCAGAGTGACAGCCTGGGGGAAGAAACTGTTTTTATCCCTATCAACTTAAGCATATATACTGTAATAAGTTACTACATGTTTGGTATCTTTTTATACATTCAAACCTTTTTTAAACAAAATATATAGGTAACGTGTGCACAACAAATAAAAAGTGAGATTGGACACAGATTGTTACTCACTCCGGGCTTTTCTTTTCCCAGGAACAAGATCACTGGAAACAACAGGAGAATCCTCCATCAAAGAACCACGGAAACCACTGAAAAGACACAATGAAAGTTAGTATATGTTCATGTTTAGAGACGTTCTTTTAATTAAATGTACCACAATAAAGTTGAATGTCAGTCAAACTATTATTTAGTGAGTTTTAATCACTAAACAGTTTCCACTGACGGCTGTTACATAAACATTAGCTGCGGCTTTGTGAGACAAGCGAAACAAAACAAAGAAACTCACCACTTCCGGTGACAGGTAAGGACGCTAACTCCTATTAAAGACTTTAATATAATACGTTAAAACTGTAGAAAAATTAAGTTAATAGTTGGCATTTGTAAAAAGTTATTCCGTCTTTGTGCCGACAACAAACTCCGCGCTAAAAGTGACGTAACGTCTTCTTCTTCGCTTGCTTTTTTTTTCTTCTTCGCTTGCTTTTTTTTTTTCTTCTTCGCTTGCTTTTTTTTTCTTCTTCGCTTGCTTTTTTTTTCTTCTTCTCTTGCTTATTGGCGGTTACAGGTGACTGTTAGGTGTATAGCGCCCCTGATGGTAGATGACGGTGCAACATCACCCCGCCATTACCCCGTTAGCTCCCTATGCTAATATCCTCTTCAAAACACAATTTATATAACATTAACAATCAAGAACTAAACAGAAAATAAAGAATTAAAACCAAAATAATTCAGAGGTCACTGTAAAAACCAAATTCCAATAATTTGGAAAATTTCAACAGCGTGTTTAGACCACATTTTACATCTTTTAAAACATATTTTCAGCAAATTTATTAAATATAATTTATAATGAAATACTACTATTACCAATATTTATATATTATACATTAACAATATATTACCTGCACTAAATGTATAATATGTTCATATTTTCTCCTCTTTTTTTCTTTTTATTCTCTATATTTATTATTATTATCAATATTATTATACAGTTGTCAAAACTCTACTTGGTAAGATATTATTATAAATTAATAATTTTATTTTTGTATGTGTAAATATTGTAAATACGTGCTCATATTTTACTGGTGTCTGGGATAAGATTATTATTGTTATAATAATGAATTATCAATATTCTACCCTAGTTATTCATGCTGTCTGAACTGCTAATTTCTTTTACTCTTCTCACTGCTGTAAAAAAACAAAACAAATTCTGAATAGTGGTCTATCGTATGTAATATGTAATATGTAATTATTTTTAATTTTTCCCTTAAGCTTAGGTGTTGTATTGACAAATAACAAAAGTCAATGATAACATTGACTCGAACCATTAAACCATTGACCATAAAAGACGTATTTTTCAGGATTTAAGTAGTGGAATAAATAAATAAATAATCTTACATTCTACAATAAACAATTAAACAGGAATTAAATAAAAAGAAAGTTCGAAGCCAAATCAAAAATCCTGCTCAGGAAGTTTGTGAACAAACTTTATTAAACCGAACTCGTCCAACAAGAACATATTTAATTACACGTAGAACCGCAACAATCAAAACTGACTAAAGCAACAATAGAACCATTCCACAATAATAATAAATAATAAGTACAACAGCAATACTAAAAAACACCATCAAAAATGCCAATGAACGCTTCTTCTTCTTCTTTGCAGTTGGAGCTGGATTTATGTTTAAAAGAAGAAGAAGAAATAGAGATAAATGTAAACTGTACTTTGATTGTGTAACACTAGTTTTTAATATGTTTGTGTGTTCTCTCTACCTGGTATTAACAGTCGCGCTAGGGCTGGTCGGGAAACTCATGGCTGTGAAAAAGTCCAACCTTCTGGTGACTGGAGCCACATGCGGCGGTTTGGGATGAAACTCTGGAGTTCTGGCGTTTACGTCCTGATAGAAAATGTTTGGTTTCTAAACAAATATAACAAAATGGAAGGAAGTGTGTGAGTCCAAGTTACAAGATACTCAACTATGATTCTACAGCAGACCTGGAGGCCACAAGCCGTCAGTCTAATGTTAAAAGAAAATGGTAGACAAATATTTTTTAAAAACCCAGCACAAATACACAAAATGACTCCTAAAAATTTACAAAATTACAAAAACAAAAAATGACTGATGACACAAAAAACAAGAAAAATATAGACAACGGCAGAAAAATATACATGACAACCCAAAATGCATAAAATAACAACAAAAATGCACAAAATGACTCATAACACTAAAAAGACAAAAAAATTGCAGAATGACAGAAAAATAAACAAAAAAACAGTAGATAAAAAAAACCCTGCAAAAATGACACCAAAATGACTCCAAACCCATACAATACACATAATTACTCATAACACAAAAGTAAACAACAAAAATATACAGAATGACAGAAAAACATTTAAAAAAAATGACAACCAAAACTATTTTTTAAAAAAAGGACAAATATGGCAGAAAAATACACATAAAAATCCTCCCAAAAATGGACAAAAAAAACTAATACACAATAAGGACAAAAAAACACACAGATTACTCCAAAACACACAGAAAAATACACAACAAACCAAATATAAAAAATGACAGAAAAATATGCAAAATAACCACAATTACACAAAAAGACTCCAAAAAACACAAAATGGCAGAAAAATGTGCAAAAAACTGTAAAAGTACACAGAAAAACTGCAAAAACCTTTTCTTCTTGTCACAGCTTTCCTTCTGTTTGCCTCCTACTGTACATTCATTGGAATATGGATTTTTTTTTAAACAATTAGTGTGACATGATTTCTTTTTGCATTTCATTTCCATTTGTTCTATAATATTATTGTCATTTTATTCATGCATATCAATGCTTTTTTAAGTGTTCAAGCCCAGTCCATTTTTTAGTTAAGTTTGTTGGTTTAATGACATTTTTCTAGTTACTTTTTTGGAGTCACAATGACCTGCTTTATGGCGACGTTGCATAATATGATTTTATAGCCACAGTAACAAAGTCAAAGTGTTAGAAACAAAGTGTTAGGAAGTTATTAACTAGCAAAAGTTATTAACTCTCTGTTCAATACGTCAGGAACTATGGTAGGCTGCATCTTCCCTATCAATTAAATACATTTAATTCAATTAAAAAATCACCACTGAGGGTCCTGAGATAAAAAAAATAAATAAATAGAAAAAATAAAAAAATATTGAATTCAATGCATTCACAAAGTTGTAGGAGTTATTAAACATTTCTATACAGTGAAAGCTGATGACTGAAACATGTTACAGTTAGAACTAGTGAAGTGTAAATATGTGTAATGGAGTACTTTATTTAGTCTGTTTGCTCTGGACAAACACAAAGAGTTACGCAAACACACTAACGCACACGAACGCACCGTTTGATTCCAGTGGCGTGTGATCCTCCTCTGTGGTGTAAATGCCTGACTGACACAGGTTGGCCCAAACGTCCCGACTTTAGGACTGACTGGTCGGCAAACTGGTCTAAAACACACACATACACCACATTTAGCCCTGAGTGGAACTGAAAAACGTATTTTTGTGATTTGACATTAGAATGATTCCTTTTGTGATTCCAGGTGTGTGATCCAGTCTTGCCTTGTGGCTGTGGAAGCTGTGGGTAAACACTGCTGGGCCAGTGAGGAGCTGGGATAAACTGACTTAATATTGGAGTCTGTGGAAAAACACAATCCAAGTAAAGTTGAAAAGGTTCACAAAACAACTAGGATTAAAAGAAAAACTTTACCTGACGTGTCATAGCGCAAACGTTGCACAATCTGAGGTTTGGGGTTTGTCGTAGACAACGACGCGTCACTGGCATGAACCAAGTCCCTGTCGTCAAAGTCGCCCCAATCGTCCAACACGTCTCCAAGGTCAAAGCTGACTGAGGGCATGAGATCCTGTGAGGGGTGATGGAGCACAGCCTCCTGATGATGATGATGATGATGACTATGACCTCTGACCTCAGGGCCCGCCCACATTACAGAACCTAAGCAGTGAAAAATAAAGATGACTCTTCTCTCTAGTTTACTCTACACCACACATGGGCAGTAGGGACCATAAATACAGTATGTGATTTTATGATCCAAGGTACAATTTGTGTATTAGATTTGGAGTCTTTTTTTTCTCCAATGTTTCCGTATTAGTTGTCCTCTTGTTTATTATTGTTGTCTTCTCGTGTATTTTTGTCATAATTTTTTCATTTTTTCTGTAATTTTCTGTTTTTCTTGTCCCTTTGTGTATTTTTGTGAATTTTTGTTGACCTTTGGTGTATTTTTTGTCTTTTTCAGCATTTTTTGTAATTTTGTTTTTGTACTAATTTTTGTGTGTATTTCTGTCCTTTTGTGTATTTTTTTGTAACTTGTTTTTTGTGCTCATTTTTGTATTTTTTTTGTGTGTATTTCTGTTCTTTTATGTATTTTCTGTAATCTTTTGTTTTTGTACTCAATTTCAGATTCTGCTGTGTATTTATCTGTAATTTTGTGTTTTTGTAGTCATTTTGATAATTTTTCTGTGTGTATTTTTTTTGTCCTTTTTTGTAACTTTGTGTATTTTTTGCTGTTGTTTCATGTTTTTATTTTCGAGCTTTTGCCCCCCAGGCCGCCAGTTGCCCATGTCTATCTTTATAATCTTTAGTTTTACTAATTTAACTAAAGCTACAGAGACAATGCTGTTTCACTCTCAGCACTTTATTGTCATGACTTTTGTCAGCGTGAAGGTCTCATAACGTGATGCGTATCATGTCATTATTAGCACTGAATGAAGGACTTTATACGTACTGGGACGATAAGAATGAGCAGAAGTCCAGGACGGCGTGTGTTCCTGAACTTCTTCCACATAGTCATCATAACCTAGCAAACAGAGAAAGGAACATAACAGTTTATTAATGCTCTGACCTTTTAAAGCATGTGATTAAAGTCATTGTGGTTTACCGTCATTTCCATCATCCAGGCATATCACGTCCTGCTGCAGAGTGTAGCCTTTACCATCAGTGGGAGGCCTGAATACCAAAGGAAACGGCATATTAATTTACATTTCCACCGCACCATCTCCAATACTGTTGGGTTTGGACTGGACTGAACTTTAGGTGTTGCTGTGTAACTATGTGTAGTGTTAGTGTACCATGTAACAGGAGCAGGCGTCTGTTTAGGCGTGTAAGCAAACGCCTGCATGTTGACCGATGCAGACTCCTCGCTGATCTTCATCTAAGGATGTAAAACCACTGAGTCAGCTGGATTGATCACGATAACCGAGTCAAACGAGACACAAAACATGCATAATTTTGAGCGGCCCCTGAAGTAAATATGCAAAACGACAACAACAAAAAATACACAAAATGACATAAAAAATATATAAAATGACAACGAAAATACAACAGATGACAATAGAAATACACAAAATGACAACATAAAATCACAATAAATATATTAAATGAGAGAAAACAGACAAAACGACAACAAAAACACACAAGATGACAGGAAAAATTCACAAAAACAAAACAAAAATGCAATAAATTAGAAAAAATACACAAAAAGACATCAAAGATTAACAAAATGACAATAAAAATACAATACATGACAATATAAATAGACAAAATGACAATAAAATTTCACAAAATAAAAATAAAATAATAATAATAAAAATAATTGCACGAAAAACATTCGAAAATACATAAATTGACTCCAAAAAATGACAAAATCGCAAAACAAAAATAAAAATTGATAGAACCCTTTCTTTATTTGATGTGCCAATGCTCTGATTGGTCATTATTCTAAATACTGACATTAATGTTGATAATGTGACCCCTCGGATCAGAAAACCACATCTTTGTGACCCCCGCTGTAATTAATGTTGCCCATCTATGCATTAGAAACATTAAAATAGTAATATTTTCCACCACTAATCCTTCTTTAATCCTATTTCTGCAGCAATGTCACTGTAAATCCTCATCTGATGAACAAATTAAGTAACTTTCCAGGTGAACTGCATATTTGCAGTGATGTGTGAGATGTGATAGCTTTAGAAATCATGTCTTCTGTGTTGCTGACCTTGAGTCGTTTGACTGGAGTCTGCACGAGTGCGTCTGCCCTGTTCCTCAGGTCCTTCAAATAGGAACAGAAACTAGATTCTTGGCTTGTTGACCTCTTCCGTGCGACAGCTACACCCACTTTACCTTCAGGAGTGATGGAGAAACTCTAATTCACAGAGTAGTAATAATACATCTTCATAGGAATGCATTCAACTCAAACTCAGCAGGAAATCTGGTGTACAAATAACACAGACACAAAAAGACAATAAAAAAACACAAAAACCAAAATAAAATGACAATAAACATACACAGAATAACTCCAAACACATACAAAATAACTGCATAAATACACAAAAGGACTCCAAAAACACAAAACACAACAAATCAAACATACAAAACTAAAGAAAAATACACAAAACGACTCCAGAAACACACAAAACGACTCTAAACACACACAAAATAACTCCATATACACAAAAGGACCCCAAACACACACAATACAACAACTGAAACACAAAACAACAGATAAATGCACAAAGTGACCATATACACACACACTAAATTGTTGCATTTTACTTACAACAGTCATGGCCACACATATCCTTGTTCTTGCAGAAGTGGTTACAATCTCTTTTGTTTTCTGAGCGATTGCAAAATAACAACAAATCAATTTTGCATAGAGAATAAACAGTTTTCTTATGAACAGTTGCAGGAATATTAGAACCTTTGTCAAAGCCTCGGTCTACAGGTGTGGGAAGTTGCCTCTGCACTGATGTCTGTTTGACCAACACAGACTGAGGCTCAGCTTCCTGTCCAGTAGGAACTGGTGTTAAGTTGCAAACATTCTCAGTAACAAACCCTCTGGCTGCAGAGAAGTGCACAGTAAACTTAAGCTGGACGTCCAGGCCCACTGCAGGAGAGAGAGAGAGAGAAGGGAAACATGAAGCCATTTAACTGTCAGGGGCAATAATTCACTTCAAACAATCTGAACATTAATATTATTGTCTTTTTTTTTACAGTCCTTTTGTGTATATATGGTGTCATTTTGTGTATTTCTGTTAGCGTTTGTGTGTTCTTAATATTAATTAATGTATTTTTCTCTCATTTTGTGTTTTGTTGTTGTTGTCTTGTGTGTTCCTTTGTCATTTTGAATATTTTTCTGTTTTTTTTTGTAATTATCATGTGTATTTTTCTCTCCTTTTGTGTATTTTTTGTGTCATTTAATACATTCTTCTTTTTTTGTTATTTTTGTAGTTATCTCATGCATTTTTCTGTCCTTTAGTGTGTTTTTGGTGTCATTTAGTACATTTTTTCTCTAATTGTGTTACTTTTTTGGTGTCTTGTCTGTTTCTGTTGTCATTTTAACTACTTTTCTGTTATTTTTGAATATCTTTCTGTAAGTTTTGTAGTTATCTTATGCATTATTCTCTCATTTTGTGTGTTTTTGGTGTCATTTTGCTTATATTTGTAGTAATCTTGTGTATTATTCTAGTAAATCTTTATCACTTTGACAGCTTACCGTATGTGGAGCTGATGAGGTTGACACTGATCTCATCTCCCTTTGAAGCCTTTGGTACATCAATCTTCTTGGACCAACAACTACCGGTAGTTCTCATCAACGCCATGTCCCTGCCAAACAAATTCAACAGAAGCACCAAAAGTATAGGAAACTAAAGGAAAAAGGTATAAGTACAGCACAGAGTTTTCCTCACGTGAGTTTTTGCAGAAAAACCACCATGTTATCAGCGTTTCCGATGATCAGGGAGACAAAATGTTGGTCCTCAGCCGTTCTTCTGGACAGAAGCTCTGCTTGGTTTTTCAGGCTCACCCTCACCACGACCTCTGCCGTGCATCTACTGTACTTTGGAAGCTGCAAACATCAACAATTATTCACTGAATTAATTTCCCACTGATTTCCAAAGCGTTTGATTTGTTAAAAACGTCACATATGTAAGTTTAATTTAAAAATTTACTTCCCAAATACAAACAACCCCTGACAGGGAGTGATATATCCAGCTCACTTTACATTATGCAAGCTTCTTAATAATAAAATACGTAATTTAACACCTATATTTGGTCAAAATGCAATGTTGTTAGACCTGAACTGTATAAAGTTTGTGCAGAAGGACAAATTTAGATCAACTACATGGCACGCCAATTGTAAAGTTGCACACGCATGCTAAAATAAACAGCAACTTTTTGCACCATTTAAGAACAAACCACATTTAAAAAACATGTGTGAATTTTTTTGTTACTTTTGACCAGATTTAGATTAATCCGTGAGATTTTGATTTAACATTTAAATTTAACATTTAGATTTAACATTTAAATTTAACATTTAGATTTAACATTTAGCGTCCAGATTTAACATTTAGATTTAGCATTTAGCGTTTAACATTTAAATTGAACATTTAGCATTTAACATTTAGCATCTAGATTTAACATTTAACATTTAGATTTAGCATTTAAGATTTAGCATTTAGCGTTTAATATTTAGATTTAACATTTAGCATCTTGATTTAACATTTAGCATTTAAGATTTAGATTTGACATTTAGATTTGGCATTTAACATTTAGCGTCTAGATTTAACATTTAGATTCAGCATTCAACATTTAGCGTCTAGATTTAACATTTAGATTCAGCATTTAACATTTAGCATTTAAGATTAAGATTTAACATTTAGATCTAACATTTAGCATTTAGATTTAACATTTCGCATTTAATGTTTAGATTTAACATTTCATATTTAAGATTTAGCTGCTGTAAGTGATATTGTGTTGTTGCTGCTGCTGCTGAGGTGTGTGCACATTGAGAGAGAAGCACTGGAGTAATATGCTTTTAACAGAGCATGTTATATTACTGTGATGTCGCTGTCGGACTAACGTTAGCTTGTTAGCTCTTCTGAGGGAGGGACTTTGGAGAGTTTGGAGGCAGGGCAAGAGAGCAGCAGGGAGGGAGGGGGAGAGAGGGATCTGAAAGTCGCAGACTGCACCTTTAAAAGGAATAAAAACTGCGTTATAAAAATACAGTATCATAGAGCTTACCTGCTCCAGAGTGACGTCGTACTTTGGGAGGTGCAGGACAGATTCCCTGATTTGATTCCCAAATGGTGGGTGTCTATTAAGGATCTGTATCAAGACACAAAGACGTTACACAACTAAACATATTCTATTAACCTATGACACAAATTCTGTTAAATGTTTCTACTAACCACATTATAATAAAAAAAAATGTATAAATTAAAAAATGTGCAGATGTAAAAGTAAAAGAGACCAACCAGTTCCAGCTCTCTGGGATTCGTTTGCTCTATTTTGCTGAAAGTGGTGAGTCCAGCGTTCACCATAGCGGTTGACAGACTTTGTCCTGAAACACATTCATTATTAATGGTAAATGACTATAAACCACATCTATACTGAACAAAAGCTTATCCACTATACAAATGACATTAAATCACTGTTCTTTATGTTGATAAGCTTGTATTTAATCTTATATTTCAAATGATTTAACACACTACAATGTTAGAGCCTCTGATTTCTGTTTCAGGTGAATCTTATTTCCATGCATACTTTTTTGGTTTCATCAACTTTCAGTGTTTCAATGACTTTACTGGCTATTAAACTTCCTGAAATTGTACCGGGCATGCTAAATAGGCTTAATAAAGTCAACTACTGTTATTAATTTTACATTTTTATGCTTCAGATGAATTCAAACTTATGCTGAAAATTGGACATATTTGTCTATTTTCTGGTGTAAAAAAGCGTCTAAATGTGTAAAATTGTCCCAAAACATGCATGTGAGGCATTTCCATGTCATGTTTGGGCTTGATTTTAAATAGAGAAAAGATAAAAACGTGAATTCCTCTTTTTCCGTCCATTTTCCTTGATCATTGAACACCGGAGGCCCTACAAAGTCATGCAATATGAAGCTTTCAATGCGTTTGCGTGCATTCATTCACCTATCTTCTCCAGCTGTTTGGAAACATACGATGAGTTTTCCCAAAGCTTTGCTCGAAAGCACTTAGCCAGAGTCACAGAGTTCAGCAGCGCAGAAAAACCAGTCTTCGATCGCTGATTTAGAAACTCTGATAAACCTGATGGGACAAAAAAAAAATATCAAAAGTTATCCAATCAAATGAGTTTTGAAGAACTGTTAGAAAGCTACTTCCTGTTAAGTAAAGTTACTCAACTTACTTAAAGTTAATTAAAACAACTTTATTACACTTAATTGAATTTACTTAAAACTGACTCAGGTTTACCTTACCCTAATCAAACTTACTTAAACTTAAATAAAGTTAATCAACATGCTTAATATCTATCAAACTTAATTAAATTGACTTAAAACCTAATCAGGATTACCTTACCCTAATCAAAACAACTTAATTTTAATTAAACTTACTGTAGTTAAGTTGACTTAAAACTTACTTAGGCTTAATTTACCCTAATCAAGCTTACTTAATCTTACCTGACCTAATACATAGCTAAACTGAAATAATGTTGAACAAACATATTTAAATCAATCCTCTTCTACCTTTACACTGAAAATATATAACATCTACTGTGTGAATAAATCCCTTTCAAAATAAAAGGGTAATAACTTTATTCAGTTGTATATTTAAGCAGGAGAAAAGCCTGAATCCAAAGAAAATGATTCCAGTCTAGTCGATGAAGCAGATTTACGTGGGTTTAGTTGTGAATGTAAAACAGTGAACAGAGTCAGAGACTGCTCTTTATTCAGTTGTCTCATTTCAAACACTGTGTAAATATAAAGGAGAAGGAGAAAAAAACCCCAAATGCTACGTCCTGGTCTGTAGACATCCACGTACATTTACTGACGCGCATTCCGCTCCTGAAGATCCTGGCTGTGTCCTGTGTTAGCCCGTACTCCTGGATCAGGATGGAGCCTAACTGAGCCTGAATCAAGCTGAAGTGAAAATCCTGGATCAAATACTAATGTCATGAATTCCTTATAAAGTTTACAGGGTACGGCTGAATCTACCAGTTAACTTTCATCTCGCTGCTTTTGATCTTCCCATCAATAGGAAATCTGAAAATAGAATAAAAAGAATGTTTATCCACGTGAAAACGTTAGAGTTGTGTGTGCGCACTTGTCCGTCGGCTGGAAGACGTCTGACCTGATGGTGACCCTGTTCTTGTCCCTGTTCAACGTGTTCAAAGGTCTCTTCTCATTAACTCTCAGCTGAACATCACTAAACTCTTTGCTCTTTGATACCAGCTCGATCTGCACACACAGCACCAACACAACACATTCTAAACTGTTTTACTATATTTAAAACTTGTCACAAAGTCTAAAAGCCAGATGTATTGTTTGCACAAATTCAAAATGACTGAAAATCACATTATCATGACACATTTAAGCCAGGTATCAACTTTGGAGATATTGTTCATAACACGTTATGGAACCTGAGCCACTTTTCTGTAAAAATATGTTGAGCCTGTCAACATTTTAGAGATTTGGCCTCGTGGATCAATAAATTAAGGATAATTTGCTTCAAGAAGACGTAAAAGATTGAAATTGCTGTGCGAGAGTTTGTTATCTTATTCACTGTAAACACTTTCTTATTGAAAGTTGGAAAACTTTGGTGCATTGCATTAGTGTGCAGACTCTACATTTAGCTTGACGACAATGGTGCAGAGAACTTACCAGTTCAGACAGATCCTCAGTGCCTGAAACTTTACTGAACTGTTTCATGGTTTCAAAAGCAACACAATACCGAGCCATCAACCTGCCAGCCTCTACAAGAAAGACAAAAATATGTGAAATATCTGTACAACCAGAAAACTTCACTGTGTCTCAACAAAATGACTGTTTAAGACAGTCAATGTAAACCTGTTGGTTTGATGTTGATGTCTTCGTCCATGTCAATGAGGCCAATGGAGGACAAGGAGTTGAGGTTCTTCAAACACAGCTCTGCACAGGACAGAAGACAGAAATGTTGTCATTAAAAAGTGACTCTTATCCTGTCAAGCAAACAAAACAAACGTGTGCTGACCTTGCAGTTTAGCTTCGATGTCATATCTGTCTGAGTCAGCAGAGAAACCTGCAATAATAATAAAAAACACATTTTATTTTAAAGCCTTTTTTAAGAAACTCAAAGACACTTTACAGGTTAAAACAACAACAGCAAATACAGCAATGAAAACAAAGAAATATAAATCAGAAAAAAAGAAAGAACATCAGTAAAAAAAAAAAATTAAAAAAAAAAGGCAGGAAAAAGGCACGAGTGATTGGATGGTTAAATGTTAAAAGCTGAGTGAAATATGTGAGTTTTGAGAAAGTAAGCGCATGTCGACAGGAATTCAGTCTCAGTACTCCAACCAAAAAAAAATTAAATTTGAATGACCAGTTTCCAATGATGGTGCGTGTTGTGTTTGAGGCCCTGACCGTAGTGAGTTGGGTTTTTGAGCGCTCTGATGTAGAGAAAGGTGGAACGTATCCAATCCAGAGCCATGTTGACATCACTGATGGTTTGGAGGACGATCTCTGCATTCAGGTGCTCCACCAGGTGAGTGTGTAAGCTGTGAAAACAAAGTGTACGGACACTCTGACTACTCTGACTGCTTCTAATGTATGAGACTAGGAGAGAGAGAGAGAAAGCATAAGTCGTGTCATTCTCATCTACCTGCTTTCAATTATTTCCACCCCATTCATAATGTTCAAGTACTTGTTCCTGGTTTGAATCTTGGTCATAATGACGGCAGTAGCTGATGTGTCGAACTAGAGCAGGAAAACAGAAATCCACTGTAAACCTTCAGCGACAAGACTTGTTTCAATTTTCTTTTTTTGCTGTGTTTAAAAAAAAAGAACTATTTGCAAATATAGATCCCAGGAAAAACACATTCACAAGGTTTTCTTCTGGTTTTCATGGTGTCGTTGATACCTGTGGTCTCCCTGCACGACCGATCATCTGAAGCAGGTCGGCCTCGCTGTACTCCTCACACGCGCCTGCCACATACTGCATGGTGGACTTGATCACCACTAGGTGAGCTGGAAGATTCACCCCCATGGCCAGAGTCCTGGTGGTGACTGAAAGTGGCAGAAATTAGTCCTTTGGTTCAATCCAAGCTAAATAAAGGGCTAAAAACAAATGATTTGGGGTTATTTGTTATTTGTTCCCAGACATCCTAGATACAGATGTGCAGAAAGGTTTCCTCAAATGGCAAATGTAGTGCTGACATGAAGCGGACTAGAAATAGGTGTGATTCAGATAAAAAAAGAACTTCGGATGTGGCTGTGCATAGGGCTGAACGATTATGGCCAAAATGATAATCACGATTATTTTTTTTATCAATATTCCAATCACGTTTATAATCATAATTATTTATCATGTTAGGGGGAGAACCTGTATTTTTATTGTACTACTTTTAAACAAACATAATGTAAACAGTTTACGGTCCAAAATGAAGCTTTAAATAAGAATTATATTTTTTTTTATTATTCCAAGAATTTAAAATGTAGTCGGGCGAAATTTTCATTAGGAGCACATTTGGGAAAACATTATGTCCGGGCCTGATACTTTTTAACATAATGTTTTCGGGAAAAATTTTATCGACTGAAATCAAGTGTGAATTGCTTAATAAAGCAGAAAAATCCTAGCTTCTCAGTTCCACTAGTTTTTTCTATAATGCAGGTTGGATTGACAACTTTTAGCAGTTTTCCTTTTCCTTTCCATTCCGTTATCATCAAACGTATCCATGGCAACCTGAGAACATCTTTTTGATGTCAATTTTCAAGTATTAGAACAGGAACCACTGAGTTGTACCTCAGTGTGTGATGGCTGGGACCAACTTTCATGTTTTTCATTCCACTTCGTTACCACAAAAAGGTAACGGAGAGGAAAGACCTTCATCATTCAACCACGTGTTAAACAAAAAAGAACAGGAAAAATTCAACACTGCTGCTGTGCTGCTCCTACAGCACAGCTAATGTGGAACATTAAATGAGATACCGTAACCTTTAAATTCCATTATTTTCAACATTCCAAATGCACCCCTTATGACAATTTTAACTGAATAAATACACTATTACAGATTGCTATCAGGAAATGTATTTCATTGGAAACAATTACAGCTTACAGCTCTCATTGGCCCACCAAGTGACTCAAAGCTGCCCCCTGGTGGTTGGCTGACTACTGGTTGATTAGATATGCAGCAGAGCTAGCGATCAGGTAAATTTAAAGGTGGAAACCTTAAAATCGTGATCTTGATTGAAATTCCATTAACTGTGCAGTGCTAGCTATGCACGGGCACCAGGGCTGAGGTCAATTACATTTTTCAGTTACAATTACGTTTTCAATTACCCATGTTCAATTACAATTCAATTACAATTACAGTGACCAGTAATTTTTTCCAAATAGAATTAAATTACAATAATTTTTTTTATCCTCAGAAAGTCAATTACAATTATGTTTTCAATTACTAAAGTTCAGTTACAATTCATCACATGTACTGAGCCTGAAAAAGTTTACCTTCCTTTTGTGTTAGCATCTCTTATGATACCAGGTCAAACAAATATCTAACATCTGAGTATTATCTATTGGTTACATTGTTAGGCTTCCTAATCAATGAAAATGTAGGTTTCAATATTTTTGGTGTGGGCGTTTGAGCCTTTTGTGTCAGTGTACGCCTATATTTTAATTTGATTTAAATGGTAAAATGTGGGAAAGCTTGATATGAAACATATTTTAATAATTACTAACTACATATGTGTAGAACTGTACATAGAACTGTAATATGGTTCCCCCCCAGTTTTGCGTTAAATTATAGACAGTTTTTATAGAATTTTCATGGCAATTACAATTACAATGTCAATAATCTAAACTCAATTACAATTTAATTAAAATTACGACAGCAACAGATTTTAAAAATTACAGTTACAATTATAATTACCATATTACGCCATAATTGTAATTAATAATCAATTATGCGATTACAAATATAATTGATCCCAACACTGACACACAATCAGGGTGCTAGGGTTGGGGTGCACAATGACACAGCACTGCTTCTTTGATCTTTGTGCTTTGGCGGACGTCGTCACATTCTAACCTAATTGATCTAAGATCTCGGATTATTGTAGCATCTGACATAACTTATATGATTAATTGGTCGATCACCAAACAATTGAACAAAGCGTATGCCTCACAGAGGACAGGCAGGTCTCCCAAAGTGAAGGCTTTCTCAACCATCTTCCTGTCTGACATTCCGACTCCAGCGTGGTGAAAACCAACTCCTAACATGACGAGATCTGCACCGAAAAAAAACACAAAATTAGGTTTGTTTTATGTCAAATTAATGCTTTCACACACACCCAACCAACACTTCATATCCAACATGTGTTAAAGTACAGCAACTCTCGTGAATAAAATGGATAAATAATTAATGAATACTTCAGACATTGTTAGAACACCTTTGATGATCAAATATTAATGATGGTGTAAAATTGTCTAGTGCTCAGAAACTATTGAGTTACTGGTGCAGGTGATCAACACCTACAGCCTCTCATTCCCAGTATCCTCACCTCTTAGTTTGGAATCCAGAATGGAGTTTGCATATTTCATGAGCCTGCAAAGTTAAGAAGATCTCAGATGATGCAGCAGACTGACTGAAGGTCGATATTAAAAAGCCTTAAGTTACCTTTGCTTGTGTTCAACGCTCATGATGAATCGAGCATCCTTGGCGAGGACTGAAGCCGACTGCTGAGCTCCTTTCCTTGTTGAGCAAAACTACAGACACACATGCACAGTAACAAGGTTAGTGCTCAATAGAACTGACTTTTTAAAAATCTGTACAAACCATAAAAGAAAGCATATAAATATAAGTGATGCACCGAAAATTTGGCCACCAAACATTTTTGGCCGAAAATGGCCCAAAAGTTCATTTTTGCTTTTCGGCTGAAACACTTTTATTCACCGAAACAACCGACAGCCAGCTATTGCATTTACATTGTGCTATTGGCTGAGATTAGATCAGTGACGTTTTTTAGAATCAGTGACATCACCAACCGTCACTGTTGACCCCGCCCCTCCTATAAAAGATGGGAGGAGGGACCCGGTTTCGTCCTCTCACAGCCCTCAGTGAGCATTGATTGACAGCTCCATGTGGAACTGTGCAGCGCTGTGGGGGCGGGGCTGCTGTGACTGGGCGTGTTTTAACTACACTCGGAGCCACGCCCACAATCAAGGCATTTTTTTAATTTCCCCTAGTGGCAGGTCAGCAAAAACCTGGGGGTGCACTTACACTTTAATGCACTTCATTTGACTTTCTTTCAGCAGCCCAGTCAGTTATAGGCCTGTACAATATTATTTAATGTATGAGTTACAGATTTTATTTTATTTTATATTGTGCATTGTTGAAATGTTAGTGCAAAAGAAATATTTTCATATTTTAATTCTTTGAAGCATTAATATAAATGTTGACAATTGCAATGTTTTGATTTTAGGGAGGTTAGTACATATTCAGAGCCATAATTTACCGCAATGGGACTAATAATTTGTGTGTTGATTTTCTCATTTTCAATTTCAGCCAACAATTTTCATTTCTGTGCATCCCTAGTATAAATGTAGAAAGACGATCAGTGTCTAAACTCATCACTGCACTTTAATCAATCCTATGGATGATTAATAGAATGCGACCCAGATTCACAGACATAAGACAAATGAATACATTGGAACGCACCACTAACGCAGGCTTCTGCTCAGAGTAGGTCTGAATGACGTTGGCCATTTTGTAATTGAGAGACAAGTCGAACTTAAACTCGGTTTGATTGGAGCTGCAGGGGAATCCCAGGACCACCTTCCTCAGCTTCACTGGGCGATGACTCTCGTCCATGTGAAGATACGTGGCGGGGCCGCTCTCATTGGACAGCCAATCGGCTATCTAGAAACAAAGGAACACTTCAGGAAATGTCCTGAAAACGACAGGTTAAGCAAACGTCGTCAGCGACTTACATCCGATACGTTAGGTATGGTGGCTGACACAGCCACGAAGCGCATAGAAAGGCCTCCCTCTGGGTCTTGTAGTGTTCTGTGGGTGTGCACGGCCTTCATCCTGCTAACCACGACCTCCAACGTGGCACCTCGGGTCGTATCTTTCACCACGTGTACCTGAAACACCGTTCAATGCCTTACAGTTGCAACTTCGGAAGCAAAAGCAGAGGTTTTGGTGAATCCACACGGAATATAATAGTTAGCTGTGATGTGAGAAAGAACATCGTGTGCTCTTCTAACAAGAGCAGCTGGAACACAATGTAAAATAGCATCTAACCTTAAGGTCAATGAAGAGCTGAGAGGAAAAGCTCATTATGACTCATAAGCCTTTGAAGCTTTATATTTACTTTGGTGCACGAGTGACTTCTGCAGCTGTGAGAATCTCTCACTGTGCTGACAGTGATTGATTGATTGATTTTATTTTGGTTAATGTCGTACATTGATACAATTCCAAGACAAATTGTATTGAAAAATTAAAAACACAAAAAAGGAATAGGCAAGAAGCAAATTCTTATATTCAGCCTATCCTTTTCCCTCTGCATACTTGTTATAAATACCTTTTATTAACTGTTGAACAGCAGCATTGTTATATACATATACGTATACACACATATATATATAGTGTCAGATAACCTCGATTAGAAACCTGCATTATGCTTTGGCGTTCAGAAGATGATTTAGGAACAAATTTGGAAGAAAAAGGAGAAGTTTTAAAAGTCTTCTAAGTAACATTTTTATGAAAGTTTCAGTTTGTTTTACACATTTTCCAATATGCCTTTTTTTATTTGGCTCGCTATCTTATAGTATGGAGCAATGTTCAAGTGCCTGGTGCAACCTCTAAATATGAATTAATTTCCATAAAATTTAAATTTGGAACCAATTTATTTGGCAAGTTATGAGACCAAATGCAGGGTTCTAATGTACATAATCTATTAAAAAGAAAGAAAAAAAACCCAATATTATCTCAACTTAATATTCATGAATAATTTGATATTTCAGACATTTTTTTTTAGCTTTTCGTCACTGAGATCATTCCATATTTTTACACATTCAACATTATGAATACCTCTTAAATTACATTTATGCTCTCTTACTTTAACTAAATCTTGTATATTATTAGTAATATTTTTTTTTAAAAATTAATTTTATTTCATATAAACAATATCCTACAATTTTAAGGTTTTTAGTTGAATAAATAATTAATTACTACATTAATATACCCTACTTTATTAAACATTCTGATAGCTCTCTTTTGTAATTTCACTAATGTATCGATAATAGTTTTTTCCTGCATTTTCCCACAGCTATACACAATATGTTAAGTATGGCACAACCACAGAACAATATATCAAATACAAACAGTTTTTTTTGTTCAATAGGTTTGTTTAGTTGGACACTTTACTTTTAATATGCTCAATATGGGGATTCCAACCATTTAGCTTCCTAAACTCCTTCTATTTCCACACCATTCAGATAAAGTTTTGCACGTGTGTGAAGGAACTGAGTAACTAAACCCCAAAACCACCTTTTTTTTCCTGCTGAAAACAAATGTATTTGGGTATGATGTTTAGTGCAGTTGATCGATTCTTGTCCAAGTCTTGACTTTTTAGTCAAAGCATTTCAAATAGGCATATTTTGTTGTTTGAACTTTGCAGCCACACTTTGGTGCAATCAAGATACGTATATGTTAGGTTTCACTTCCACAAAGGACTCTAGTAACTTTTAGAAAGTGACTGGGTGTGTCTGAGCTGTTCCGGGAGCGCCACTCCTATTAATTAAGGCCTTTTTAAAATTTCATCCATAAGGTGCACTTACACTTGAAGAAATGACAATTAAATAAAGAAATATCAGATGAAGTCACTGACCTCGTCGATGAGAAAGAGCCGGACGAGCTGCAGCAAACAGTTGTCCTTCCACTTTCGTGTCAAGCTGTCCCACTTTTCCTGTAGAAAGTCGCATACACGGTATTGCATGAATGCCAAGGAAAACCAACAAAAATACTCACGTGTAGCATGACAGTTATTCATAATGTTTCAGATAAGATGGTTGCATTTTTTACACACAGGCGTCGTCAAGATGATCTGAGAGTCCTGAATCTCAAAGAAGTCGTCAATCTCTGTGTCTCCCGTGATTTCTTTGCAGTTCAGCCCCAAAGGACCAAATTTCTTCTTCCAGTTTTCAGAGCACTGGCTGCACAGTGCTTTGATTGGAGCCACTGGTGAGAGGAAGAAAAAAACCCTCATTTCATCAAAGACTATGAATCATACATATTACTTGTGTTTTTAAATGAACAAAAAAAAAAAAAAAAATCAAAAGCTGACATTAATGTGAATGATCAGTTCATTAAATAAATATTTCTCACAGAAAATCAGCAGTAATTAAAGAGCCAGGTTTACTTCTTTAAGACATACATTTAAAAAAAATATTTGTCTTCTAAAAATGGACCCCAATAATAATGAAAAAAGTTGTATGGCCAGGGGTGTCCAACTCATTTTACTTTGGTGGGCCAGAGAAGAAAAAGGGTTAAAACAAAAAATATATCATTTTTGCCTTCAAGTTTGAATTTTCGTATTTAAAAAATGTCTATAATTTGCTTAGAATATCTTAAATGTAAAATATAAAGTTGCGGATCTTGTGATTCAGAAGTCCTAGAGTTTGTGGTCAATTTTTTTTTTTAAATATTTATAAAAGAATTTAAAGAATTATTCAAAAGAAATAACAGTTTTTTTGTTTAAAAAAGAAAAAAAAAATTTCTGGCAAACAATTTTCCATTAAAAATGACAGAAACCATGTAACTACGAGCAGAGATAAATTCCAAGTCCCCGTATATTTGGGAATTGTCATTAATTATTTGAATAAGGAGGGACTGAGAAATCTGGAACTAAACCTTATGATGACTTACATAATGATTCACGTTATTGTAGTATTTTTTTAATACATAATGTATATAATAATGAACAAAATCCTACTGCAGACTGAAAGGAAGGTTCTCTGGAGGTCGGATTTGGCCCCACAGGCCCTGAGTTTGACACCACTGCCTTAAACTTAAACTGATTCAGTTGGAATGTTAAGTTTAACAATCTTGAATTTGGACTTTTGTCTGATTTCAGGCGACAATAATTAGTCACAACAATAATGTAAATCTACAATTAAGTATTTTTGTAATTTGTTGATGATTTATACACCATTTTTTAAATGCAATGTTTCCAAAACAAACATTTTTATACAATGGTTGTGTAAGCTCCAGTGCTAAGTGAATGTAGCATTGTTAGCTCACTGTAAACAGCCTTGACGTCTCGCCAAGGCTCCATCGTCTCCATCAGCAGGCGAATTATTGCCAGTTCAAACAGAACAGTTTTACCTGATCCAGTGGGAGCACAAGCCACAAAGTTTTTACCCGTGTAGAGAACCTGGTGGTATAATATAATATGTTAATAACATGTGATAAAAAAAAATAAAAAAATATGTGAATTCTGTGACTAAAACAATGCTTACGTCATCGAGGGCTTTGGATTGAACGTAGTTGAAAAAGGGGAACTCGCTGAAGACGGATCTGAACTTAACAGCTGTGTGAATGTTTCATTAAGGTAAACCAACATAGTTATACTGCTTATATATATGTATATATATATATATTGTATATATATATATTAGTGGTGGGACTCGATAAAAAATTGTATCTACCTTGTAATTACTTAATCTTGACTCATCTAAATTAATTGTATAATAATATTTGACACGAGAAGCAACGTTTTTCTAATTTAAATGGATTTTGGTATTTGACTGAATCAATGAAAACAATAAGTGTTCTTAAAGAACAAAATTGTGTTCATTATTTACATCACTGAGTGCTAACATAAATAAAGAATATTATGATGGCATTGTTCAGAAAACGCAAACTTAAATTTAAGTAAGATATATTCATGCTTTTCTGGATTTTTTTGGTAAACTTTCTGAAACAAATGTGTATATATATATATATATATATGTGTGTGTGTGTGTGTATATCAAGCATGCTAAAACATGTTAAATACAAAGCAACTAAAAGGATACGGATTTCAGAAACCGGTCTCAAAACTCCACACCCGTTTGTGCCTAAAATATATCACATTTAAAAGTTTAGAATACAATAAAGCAGAAAATGTACAAACCATTGAAAGTGTTGGGTCAGAATTATTGCAGTGAAACGATTGAAACGCACATTGACAACCATCATTATTACCTGAATATATATCCATCATTTATCCTTTATATTTACTATTATTATTATTATTATTATTATTATAGTGTTTCTGATTTGTTAATGTTCTTCGTACCATCCACCAATTTAAATTCCCCGTATTGTTTTAAAACTGTACATGGAGAATAAAACTGATTCTGCTGTTTCTGCTGAATAGCGGCACCTAGTGGCCAAAATGTTTCCCTACAACAAAGCAGTCAATGGGGGTAGCTCACCTCATTTCACCTCAGCCTACACACAAACACAATTTGGCAGCAGCTGCCATGGTGAGGCATTGATATTTGCTGATTAGCATGTTTTTAGTTTTTTTTAATAAACGCAATGACAGTGATATATTTCCAGAGCCTTGGCGGGGAAGGGGGAGTGGGTGGGGGGGGGGGGGGGGTGTGCTGTCACCTTGTATGTGCAGCGGCTGAGGAGTCATGGGTGGAACCAGGGCTCTCTTTGTCGCCTTATGCTGCGTGTCTGCACATGGTCCCTGCTGGAGGGGTCGACCGCTCACTGCAGACGAGCCCAAAGGAGGGGGCGGGAGGAGGGGCTTTGGAGGAAAGAGGAGAAAGAAAAAAAAAATATGGCGTGAGCAGCGAACGTCTGCGGATGCTGCCGAAGAGCAGAAGAAGATACTGTCGTCATGGTAACCTGAGTGAGGAAAGTTTGAGGCCTGCAGCTGCCGGTGCTGAGGTCATCGGTTTTTGAGGAGTCGCCTCCACTGGTGGAAGCGGGGGTCTTGAACAAGCTGTAGTGAATAAAAATGGTAGAGCAGGTTGCGGATACTGTATTTATATTTGTTCTTTATTTATTATTATTTTATTATTTATACATTCTCCGTCGTCACATTTTGTCCTTAATGGAAATCTCTGTCAAGCACCTAAAGGGCCAACAATTGACACGGAAACATTGGAACTGGACCATCAAGCAACTGGACCTTGGCCTGTAACACATCATTAATGTAATGTGATTTACTGTCCTATTCAGAATCAGAAAGTCTTTAATAATCCCAGGGGAAAGTTATGGCTGCTCCAAGTAGAAATTATAAGAAAGAGGAAAAGAAACACTAACAAGGAATATACAGTATACTGGTACATGATATGACTTATATATGTATATACAGTATACTGACTTACCTTTTTTGTGCACTGTTTTGTAATGTGTTTTATTGTGAATTACTCCTATCCTCAGTCTTATTGCTATGTTTTTTTTGTTGCCTGCCTAGCAGCTGTGGATACAAATTAGCCTTGTCGCTATAATTTGGCATATTTACGTATATTGCTGTCTAAATTGATCATCATTAATGTGCACTGTCCCTATCAAATCAACAAATAAATACAAAATTACATAATACCAAGCAATTTTGTTGTTGTGTAATAACACCTGCATTTTCAGACAATGAGTTAAAATAAATTATTCGTGCATTTTTTTGTATTTATTGCTTTTATTGAACTGCGGTTGTTACTAAATGTGATTGTGTAATAATGTGTTGTGTTGAGGCTCCTCATTACAAAATGTGAGTGTTTTAAAATGACATGTATTATATTTTGACGAGATGTTACATAACGCAGCCTTACTAGATAATGTGTTGTCAAAAGCTGTTTAAAGCTTGTGAACAGGATGGACAACAGAGTCTTCTGGGAATACTTGGGTTGTACCATTTGTGTGGACGGCGCTTTCAACAAAATTAGACCTTTCATCAATTTTATACACACACATATATATATATATGTAGTTTCTTTATTCAGCAGGTGAATGCTGGTAGAAAACACAAACTATATTTTTGACCACGTTGTAAGTAAACTGTTGTGTTGATTAGGGCTGGGAGGTCTGGACCAAAACTCAAACCTCAATATTTTTTAACTCAATACAGCCTGACCAGAAAGACAATTCTGGGTTAAATTTGCTGATATAAAATGCTACATAGGCACATTTATTAACAAACAGCTGCACAATATGTGCCACTTATGGCTTTTTCTCCTCTAAGGGACAGCAAGTGTGAGTGGCCATGATTACATGATGTTTTTCATTCGCAATTAAAGTGTTCTGCTTCGTGTTTACATATAAATAATAATTCGCGTGTGTGTTTAATAAGTCTGTGAGTGACGGTGTGAAAGTTTGCATGTTTATGCTTCCGTCCATCCACTCTTTCCATTATATCCATGTATTTAAAGGCTCTTATTAAATAGTCTCGGCTGGAGTCTGGGCCGCCGCCATCTTGGATTATGTCGTCACTAGCGCGTCATCGCCGCAAGTCGCGCAAGTGTAGAACGACCCAAATTAACTTAAATTATTAAGCAAGTTAAGTGTTTACAAGAAAAAGGAATTATCTAATTTGGAATTCAAATCAGAATAAACCAGCCACTTAATTCAGATTTAAGTTTAATTCAGAATTAAATTAGCGTTAGGAATTATGTGTTTACAAGGTCAGGTTAAAGAGGAGTTAACTTTTATTCTGCTTTAAAGAGGAATTAAAGCTCCCATGTAAACGTGGCCACTGAGTTCTGTAGTGTGGCTTGTTTAGGGGAAGGTCTGGATTAGGACAAACTCAGCAATCCATCTAACTGTGCTTTTCATGCTGTTCCGAGAAGTAACGAAAGCAGCCACTCCTAAAACGAGCAACATTAGGTGGGAAAAGTGGTGGAAACTGCTTAAGACTGCCTAAAATGTTTTAAAAGTGAAAAAAAAACTTGCAGAAAAGACAATGAAATTTGATTGAGAAGTGGCACAAATGGGAGTAATGTAGCAAAAAGGCTTTAAAATAGCAAAAATATGACAAGTTTGGTGTAGTTGCAGAAAAATAGTAAAAATAGGCAAAAAACAGGCTCGAATTGTTAAAAAATATTCTTAGGTTCATGAAGCATTTTAATACAAAATAAGACATAGAATACATATCTCAGAAATATGGAGAAATTGTAAACAAGTACACTGTACTCTATGAATAATACTAAATACTTGTAAGATGTGATTTGTACTGTGTGCTTGTATACCTAAAAACAAGTTAAAGCAAAATTTTGATACATCTCGATATAGGCGATACTGTCATTTTCTATGTCGGAAAAATGTTAAAAACTATATATATTTTGAATCACAATATATTGCCCAGCCTTAGTGTTGATCTGCTGTTGTCATGACAATAAAGATCTCTAAGCTAACAACAGACACTTGCCTTCTCCTCTTCGACGGGTTTATTCGATGACCAGAGTCTGGCGGTGTTTCATCTGCACCTCTGCCCCTCCAGAAGCCTTGTTTTAATCTGCTACCGTGGCTCCCACTACGAGTCCCATCGATGTCGTCATCATTGTTGACATCTGATGTACACAGAGCTTCATCAGATCTTTGTGAAAAATCTGTGGAAACATTAGAGAAAAGAGGGAGATTGCATTTTATGCACACACATCTCAAATGTAGCACTTTTTGATCAGGTGAAAATTATCTTACATTACCATAATTTCTCATTGTTTTTCCACATTTTACAAAAAAATTTAAATACTGAAGGGAAAATGATGCCCTTTCAAAGCATGGTGTCAATGATTCATGTTGCTAAATTTAGCAGGGCTTGAAAAAGCCAGACTATGTGGAGTTTACTCAAGTCAAGTGAAAAGGATTTAATTCACCCTAATCCACAGCACAACATAATATACAGCAGACATGGGAAACTGGCAGCCCTCGGTCTAATTAAGTAAACGCACAAAAATACAAAAAACAAAAGCAAGAATACATTAAAAAAAACACAAAGAATTATAGCATTGCAGAAAAATACAGTAAGAGACAAGAAAAACACAGAAAATACTCCAAAAACCCACAAAATAACCTCAAATCACACAAAACGACAACAAAAATACACAAAATTACATATAAAATATACAAAATTGGAGAAAATGACAACAAAAGTGCACAAAAAAACAAGAACACACAAAAATGACTCTGCAAACCCACAGTACTAACAAACAAGCAAAACAACAACAAAAATATGCAAAAATTACCCCAAAAATGCAAGATGATAACATGAATACACAATATGATGCCAAAAAACCAACATTTTAAAGGACAAATACACAAAAGGACAACAGAAATGCACAAAATGGAATCAAAACAAGCAAGACAACAACAAACATACACAGAATGACAGAAAAACACACACAATTACTATAAAAACTCTGTTCTTTCTTGTGTTAACGCTCAGATTGGTCATTATTCTAAATGCTGACATGAATGTTGATAATGTGGCCCTTCCATCAAACACACACATTTCTGTTGTCCCTGCTGTGATAGAAATTGTCCACCTCTGCTGTACAGAGTGGTGAGAGACTCTGCCTCTTCCTGGAGTTCTTGAGTGGCTGGAATCTCAGTAAACGAAGGCGGCGGCTCCAGCAGCCATGCGCTGGCCTCCTGGTGCAGTGGCTTTCTGCTCGTTGCATTCCAAAGAGGAGGAGGACATTAATTATTCGGAGAACTCAAAGGACAAAACAGAACAGCTGTGCCTAAGGTCTTCATACTTACACTTTATGGACAATGGGTTTCTCAAAGAATAGACTGCCCAAAGGCAAGCTGAAGTCATTGGAGTCCATCGTCTGATTGGATAAGAACAGATTTGATTACATAATGACATCACAGGGAGTCTGTAGTTCATTTTTTACAGTTACATTTTGCCTTTTCTGATTCATACTAGTTTACTGATTGAGATTTGAGCAATTTTAATTTTGAATTATTATTGTATTCCTGAAATAGTTTGCAGAAGTTTGCCTTTTCTTATTTATCAGTTATTTATGTTCAATGTGTTACTAATAAAGCTCCTAATTTTAATTTAGGAGTGTTCTACTTATTTGTCTTGAATCATATTTTGGGTATTTTAAGAATTTGTGTTTTATGTACAGTATATATACAATAAATGTTATTATTTCAGATATCAACCGATATCTCATATAACATGTATAGGCAGATACATCAGTTTTTTAAAACCCCCAATATCGTTAATACTCAGTGGGATGTGGTATTACTTACTTGGGCTTGTGGTTAGACATTTAACAAAAAAGGTATTGGGCAATTAAAAATAAAACAGTGAACAACCGAGAGGCATTTGGCAAATGAATCAATCAGAATCAGGACTGATAAATCAATGACTTCTGTCCCCAATATTTAAAGTGTTTTGAAAGTCAAAGGCCTGAGTAGCTGAGCGTAAATCATATTTAATGTGAATCATTTAATATTTCAGTGGTGATGTTATTTTGCTTTGTTAAGTGTCATTACTGTAATTTATTGACATAAAACAATTTAGATTAAAATGAAAGAGGTTCTTATTTTCTTATTATAAGTGGCATAAAACTTTTTACATATCTTTAATAATTGGGTGTTAGCATTTATGCTAATACAATTAGAGCAATTAGTGATAACATTTAATTCATTATAACAATATATCATACAATTGTCGTCAAAATTAAACATATAATTTTAAAAAGTGGAGGAAAAGTGGCTAGGGCCAATGTTCATCTAAAAAAAAAAAATTTTTTTTTTTCCCAGTTCTTTTGCAGGTGCTAGCTTTAGCGTCGTTCACAACCAGCTAGCTGCTAGTGCACACAATAACTAACTAAATAAATACATTAAGTGTCATAAAAACTCTGATTTTTTTTGACACATTAAATGTTTTATTAAAATTTAAGAGGTTGTTATCATTTTATAATGTCATAAAATGTCATACTTAACAATCGTATTGCTAATTGGGCGTTAGCATTTATGCTAATACAATTACAGCAATTAGTGATAAAAAAATGCAACTTATTGTCACAATATATCATACTATTGTTGTCAGAATTAAACATATAATTTTAAAAAGTGGTAGGTGCTAGCTTAGCATCGTTCACAACCAGCTAGCCGCTAGTCCACACAATAACTGAATAAATAAATACGTTAAGTGTCATAACTGTGATTTTTTTTTAACACATTACATTTTTTATTAAAATTAAAGTGGTTATCACTTTATAGTGAGTGTCATAAAATGTACTTACAAATAGTTTTGCTCATTGGGCGTTAATATTTATGCTAATACAAATAGAGCAATTAGCGATACAATTTGCAATTTATTGTCACAATATATAATAATATTGTACTATTGTCATCAGAAATAAACATGTAATTTTAAAAAGTGGAAAAAAGTGGCAAGGGCCATTATTCTGCAAAATAAAAGTTATATTTTTCCATTGGTGCTGCTAGCTTTAGCATAGTTAACAACCAGCTAGCTGCTAGCCCACACAATAAATAAATAAATAAATAAATAAATACATGAATACATGGATTACAGTATATTATATGGTTTTATAGGTCAACTGGGTGTACATAGAGTTTATTTGGCAGACACGGTCAATAAGTTTACTTTTTTCACCTCTGACCTTAAATCTCGGTCCCTCCCAGTGCGCGGTTGTGTTCGCAGGCCGTTCCCCTTCCCTCAGCTTTGAGGCTCAGTTGTGTGTCTGTCGCTATAAACTACTACTGGGACTTCAGTAAGTGTGAACAGTCTATGGCGTGAACCCGCTAATCATCAACCATAACCACAACAAAGACCCCTGAGATCAGAACTAACCCATAGGAGACATACGAGGTACGTTTCCCCTGTGCTGGCCCTCAACCCATGCTTGTGTTTACTGGGTTTTTAAAGAAAAACTCAACCAACGTGTTCTTAGAATCAGTTTGTTTACAATATTATAATTTTATTACATCATCTAGTTGGTTATTAAACCACCATGAAGGTAACAAAAAGATGTGCAGCCCCAAAAGAGAGATGGTGGTGATTAACTCCGCTTTATGCCTCCTGCCCGGACGCAACCATTACAAACCTTTAGGGGGAGCCCGGCGCCGGCTTCTTAGAATACATTACGGAATTATACACAAATATAACCCGATAACTAACACAAATGTAGCAGTTTTTAACGTTGTGATTTTTAAAAAAGTAATTTCTTGTATCGGACGTTAGATTGTGACAGCAGGGCCGACTATTAGCATTGTTGCCCTTACGAGAAAAAAAAAATGGATCTGCTCCACAACCCAGACCACCACGGAAAATGGCGACTGTGAAATAGATGGAAGACAAAACTAAAGAAATAATTCAATGCGGCGTGGAAATCAAAAGCGGACGTCCATCCACACTGCACGGAGGTAACGCTTGTTTGCTTTTCGTTTCCTATTGTTGTGTGAACAGTTAGTAGCGAGGGGTTGATTGTCTTCCGCTGTAGCTTTTTTAGCCTGAGCGTTGGTTGTAGATGTGAAACAGCCTTGATGGTTTCTGCAGCATCCAACAACAACAGCAGCTTTATGTAAACGTCAAACACATGCACAACACCATTTTTCTATGATCTCAGTGTGTAGAGACTTTACGATAAGTGTGTGACATGGTTCGCCATTGTTGGTTGGCTTACAACAGGGCTGCTGTGTGCAAAGTTTTTAGCTCTGTTACAAAAAGAACCCCCTTTAACCGCTCATCAAAAGCCATTGTGGGGGTCCATCGAGCAGAGCGGACCCGGTGTTGCTGCTGCTATGGAGGAGGATCACCCACTATCTGTCTATCAGACACCGGCTCTCAGCACAGGTGACACTTTTATGGCCCCTCGATTATTTCAAGACAACCCACTCTTTCATCTTGGTCGTGATAGCCATTATACCATATGTGCTACAAATGTCACATGTAAAATATCATGATCGCATCTGAATGTTTAGTTATACATGTTTAGACCACGTATAGGGTTTACACCACGTATAGGGTTTACACCATTAGGCATTAAATCAAAACCAAAACTAGTCAGGGTGTCCCAATATCAGATATCGGTCCGATATCTGATATCTGTTTTTTCGGCCTGTATCTAAAATTTCGGATATAATATATTATTATTATTGGATTTATTGTAGGGATGCACCGAAAAAATAAAATAAAATAATCTTGGCCAAAACCGAAAATGAGAGAAACCAAGGCCGAAAACCGAAACACTGAAAAAAATTAGGCTGTGGGTATTCGTACGTACCTGTATCAATATATCGACATTCTATCCGTACGTAGCGCCCTTCATTGGCCAGTTTAGGTGACGTGATAGGTCACGTGATTAAGACGCTACGTACTTCTGTTTGCTATTAATACGTAGATTCTTAAACTACGTTACGGACATGCTACGTATTTATGAATTGTTGTGATATTCATATGTAGCGCCCCTCATTGGCCAGTACTTATGTTTGCTATTAATACGTAGATTCCTAAACTACGTTACGGACGAACTAACCCTAATCGTAACTCTAACCCTAAACTACGTTCCGGACTAACTAACCCTAACCATAACCCTAACTTTAAACTACGTTACGGACTAACTAACTTTTTTGGCATGTAAAAAAAAAAAAAAAAAAAAAAAAAGTGAATGTAACCATGTCGGAAATAAACTGAATAAATTAAAAAAAATAAAAATAACCTTCTGAAGTGGATTTGAATTTCTTGCGCGGAATGGTCACATGACTTCCGGTAACATCATAGGCCACGTATGAATAGCACCGGTAACGTCATAGGCCACGTACAGATAGCACCGGGGGATTACCCTAATCGTTACTCTAACCCTAAACTACATTACGGACTAACTAACCCTAACCATAACCCTAACCATAAACTATGTTACGGACTAACTAATCCTAACCTTCTGAAGTGGATTTGAATTTCTTGGACGGAATGGGTACATGACCTCCGGTAACGTCATAGGCCACGTATGAATAGCACCGGTAACGTCATAGGCCACATACACATAGCACCTGGGGTTGTCCGTATGGCTACATACAGATAGCCACTTCAAATAAATTATTATGCAATTTATTAGTCCCATTGCATTTATGGAGCTGAATGTGTTCTAACCTCACTAATGTGACACAGAAACATAAAACACACTTACTGCTCCGTCAACTCTTCTCAGAAAACGCATTAGTGCTCAGATGTGTTTAAATACAGCTGCTCCGTGAGTTTACAGACAAGCGCGCGCACGCTGACCACGTCATCACAACGTCCTGTTTTAATCGGCTTTTTTTGGTGAGAAAAGTGTTTCGGCCAAATACCGAAAATATATTTTGTGCTATTTTCGGCCGAAATTTTTCGGTGCACCACTAATTTATTGCTATTTTTCAGGGTCTTTGAATTATTATTATTTTTTATTTAATTGTAGAATATTCTTCTGCTTGGGGTTAAAACTTAACGTAATTTCTGGACTATAAGCCACTATTTTCCCACGCTTTGAACCCTCCGGCTTAAATAATGACGCGGCTAATGTTTTTCCAGTTTTACAAGCTTCATGCCGCCAAAACATTTAGCTCCCTCACATAAGACCATAGACTGTAAAAAGAATGGACGAGACAAGCTCTCCGGTGGAGTGAAGCTTTTATTTTTAGTGCTCCCCCTGCTGACTGGCTGCAGCATAGGTCATAAACTCCACCTCCTCAAAGATAACTGATGGGATGTGGGTCAAACTGTAGAGTTAAAATTCTCGTCACATAATTTTTTTCAAACCTAAACTCTGCTGTGATCATTAGTTATCATCACCCTACATTGCGTTCAAGTGCTAATTTTTCTGTGAAGTTTGTTTTAAATAAGTTATTTGAAGTTGAAATACAGGACTTTGCTTATATATGATGATGATTGACAGCTGCGGGTCTTGCGTAGCTCTCTTTGTGAATAGCAGTTACGTCGTGAAGGAAAGCCGAAACACGTGATTTTCTTCATTTTTAAATAGAGTACGTTTAGATATTTGAGTTGAAATATATAGTGGTTCTGTACTAACCTGTATGATCTGAACAAGCCCTTGAATTTCTAGAATTTCTAGATACCTATGTTCGTGGCGTAGCTGGGCTGCGTAAGTCATCAGGGCAGTACGCTAAATGGGCGGGCCGTGTTACTAGGGTTCCTCCCGTCGGATCCTACTGCGCAGATTCTGGTTCCAAATGACGACATATTTGCAAGATAGAACCGCCCCTAAGTGCCGTATTTTGGCTTCAAGAACGTTGAGTGGTAACAGCTACTTTTTCGCGCCCACTGCATAAGACCAATGGAATTACCATTAAGGTGGACCAATTAAACTGTTAACATTAAATCCCACTGAGTCATACTGATTAGTCATTTTGACATGCACACACACTGGACTCTGAGGCTGATGGAGAAGCTAACAGATGGCGATAAAGCAGAGATCAGAACAACCTTGATAAAGTAAAAGTCAGCCAGTTTATAATAGGAAACAATAAGCAGCGTATAGTTGCCAAATCACCACGTTTAGTTTGTTTAGAGCGATCGCATCCGCATTCTGACTCAGTCCGAACTCGACGTGAATGCTCCACGGTAGTTCACGGTAAGAAGAACAAACAAAGCGGTGTATCAGTCTGGATCCAATAAAAAGTGACCATAAATTGACTGATATGTAGACGTGGGACAGTGAGGAGGAGAATTTCATGTGGAAAAGAAAACTTATCAGTTGAAACTCAGAAATCTCAGTTAAAGTTAAAGGAAGTCTAGTAGCCCACCTACCTGCCCATTCTGATTGGCCGAGTCATTTGAAGGACACCCTCTTCAGCCAATAGCGTGTGGCCTATGTGACGATGCGGCCTTTACGTGCATTTTTCTTGGAAATTTGCTATATTATTGGAATGTGGTCAATACATAATGTGTGCACTTTATAGTCTGGAAATGACAGTATGTAACCATTGGTTAATAATAAATTGGCCAGTTTTTTGTCATACCTACTGGTGCCAACAATTGGTTTCTGTTCGAGTAATATCACCCGATCAACCCTATTCTGACATTTCGCACTACAAAATAAGTAATAAAAGTATGTATGATTACCCATATTGATATCGTATCAATATGGGTAAAGGCTAATACTAAAGGCTGCGGTATTGGTATCATATAAGGGTGTAATAAAAAATTAATTCTGCGATATATGGCAGTGTTTCACCACGTGATTATCACATCACTACGTATTAGTATCGGGTCATATCATATCGTGACATGCAAATCGTGTATCGTATTATCGGATTCATGGCAATGTACACCCCTAGTAACCACCAACAACAGCGTTAATGTGGTGAAGGCAGCAGCTTTTCAGTCCATCTCGCCATTGATAGGTTAGAATATCTGTTGGAGTGTAAAATTATAAGCTATTTAAATGTACTTCCTACTCCACCTGATTGATGCAATACATTTTCATTAGTGTGCATTGTTTATTTACGATTATTTTTAATCAATTTTTCTTTGCTAAAGGACTATATAAACATTCAGAAACATACTATTGTAAAATTTACACTTTAAGTTTATATGGCGATATGATATGAATTTGAGATCATATCGACCAGCCCTACTATAGGGCCTCTGATTTTCCTTGCATACATATAACGGACAGAAGTCACGGAATTCACTACCTCAAATCGAAATAGCATCATGACGAAAATATACGCTTACGTATATGTTTTTGGAATCTAATGCATTCACGGAACATATTTCTCTGTAAATGGGCGGTTGAATGTGTTGCTTAATAAGAAACTTGCGATACAAAATTTTGTGCCCAATACGTCACCTGAGCCACGATCACGCAATAGCAGATGGCGGAAACAGAAATAGCACTAAGTACGTGTGCTTGTGTATCAAATTTTTGCAAAAGATTGTAATGTTAATGCTGGTTACTGTCACTCTTTTTTTGTCTATGACTTTCAACGGATGAAAAGTTCAGGGTTAATTTGCACCTCATATTATTTGTTGTCTTCCCTTGCTCTTTGCCATGTCATATTTTAGGCCATCGCAACGCAGCAAATCGGCACCAAAACTTTTCCAGGACTATTTGTGTTTGAATTTCCAAAACGAGTGCCTCTGAGAAGTTCCACTGTGTGGGAATCGTCTTCTGTCGGTAAAGATCCTCCGAAACGGCCAGGGACTTTCACATGGGAGAATTTACAGAGCCAATATCCGTTTGGTTGAAGTCTTTACGCAGATAATGTTAATCTTCAGAGAAGAGGCTTTTATGAACAAGGGGATTGATAGGTGGACATCAGCAAAGTCCAGGCGCTCTGGGTCATTTTAGCCAAGGACGAAGTTGAGGGTGTTTCTATGGCTGCTGCTTCTTCTATCATGGTTCACAATTGTTGTAGTTACTTGAAAGTTATACTTAAAAATGTGGTGGAAATGCAGAAATTAACAAGCCTTTTGGTAAATATGGTTTTGGGGAAATATCCACAGAGAACACATATCTATATATATATATATATATATATATATATATATATATAGAGATATATAGATCACTTATTTGTTGCAAAACAAGTGATTGGCAGTGTAATGCGTTCAGCAAAAAGAAGCCCCCTAGATTTTGTAGTGAAGGATACGGTAGGAATTGACTGAATTTTTTTATCTTTCTTAGGTCATGGCAGCTGAAATGTCATGTCTGAGAGGCATTGACGACAATGGCAAGGATGCTGATACCGAAGTCAATGCCCTCACCCTCCTGCAGAACCCAGTGAGAATGATGCAAGAAACGTCCTCTTGCACCATTTCTTTCAACAAGCCTTCTCCAAAGCCAAATTGTGTCCTAGATGCAATATCCAATGCTGATATGTTGTCTCCGGTTGGACTCGGCAATGGACCACCTTCACATCAAGCCACGGAAGCCCTTGATATCAACAGCATTTCTATTGAGAAAGAGGAAGAAAAGAACATCACCCCGCTCAAAACTGTGCAGGAAATTGACACAGCTGGAATTTGGGGATTTGATGTAGAGTCACCGGAGAACTCGTTGGATAACTTGAATGGCGCAGAGGACCTTAGCTGGGACCCTCACAGAGAGTTCATGCAGTTCCTTTGGGAGAACAATAGCAGTGGCCAAGGGGAAGAATCTAAGGATGAGGTCAAACCTGTGCACAGCTTGAAAAAAAGGAAGCGGAAAATGGATATGGTGGTCATGGCCGATCCCTCAGCTGACCTCTATCATGACTTAAGCCCTAGGTCATCTGACGATTTATCTGATGCCGATGTCCAATTAGACTCTAGCTCTGTCAGAAACGCCCTAAAGTCAAGGAAATTCTCAAAGTCACAGTCCAGCTATCCCAATGGAACTGCTAAGGCCATAAAGGAAATCCTTTACACTACATCGACAAGAAATTCCCACGAGAACAACAATCATGGTCTTTCATCTTTAAAAAGGAAGCTCGCGATGAACTCTGAAACAGAGAAAAGGCCGGCATATTACTCCTGTTCCAAATGTGAGCTTGAATTTAAAAAGGCGCTTCATTTGAATCGTCACATGAAGTGTCACGCCGAACCTTCTAAAATTTCACACGACTCTTTCGTGTGTCGAGAATGTGGAGAGTCTTTTCAACAAAGTAACGCACTTATTGAGCACATGTCCACCCACCGAGAACAGAACCCAAGACTCAAAGAGGAGACCATAAGCACTAAAGATGAGAAAGAAATGGAGAAAAATGCTATATTTTACTGTCCACAGTGTTCGTTTGGAGCAGATTCCCCAAATTCATTCGTTCAACACGCAAAAACACACGAGAAGGACAAAAAAAAGTACAGCTGCGACAAATGTAGCTTCAAGGCTCTGAGCGAGAAGGATCTCAGGAGACATGAAATCATGCAGCACACTGTAATTACAAATATAAATCAAATCCCGTACGATCGCTCTGACAGCTTCTCCTGTAACATTTGTACTTACAAAACTTATAATAAAACCGTGTTTACAAATCACCTGCTGCGACGCCACCAACAGACCTTTAAGGACTATAACTGTGATCTACTTGGCAACAAAAATGCACAACCCACTGGGAAAGGTTCAGATGATGGCAAGTTTACATCTAAAATCTTAATAAATAATCAGATCGCCTCCAAAACAACTTGTTTGCCCAATGAGACCAGTGGCATTTCTGATTTGTTCAAAAACAGCAAGATGAAGAGGAGTCCCAAGTCTCAGCTAACGGAGTCAAAACTGGACAAATCGATCAATGTTCTTCTGTCTCGACAAAGACTCGGAAAGAAGGCTGCAGAATTGATGGAATGCAATAATTCAAAGTTATCTGATCTGCATTCTAAAGCAGATGAAGATGGCTGTAATGAGTTGCCGGACATAACAATCGTCAAGACCAAAGATTCACTAAACCACCGGTCACCAAATGGTCCTAGGTTTAATGCAGAAACTTCAGGTAATAAAAAGTCATCTTCGAAACGAAAAATGTCCACCCCGTATCATAACACTTCAGATCAAGAATCATCCTTCAACTTTCTGGAACCTTTGCAAAGTTCTGAGATGGTTGACCAAGAAGAGGAAGATGAGTTGGAGAACGATATTTTCCAGTTTGATGATACAGATTCGAATAGCACAGCTTTTGATAACAATATCAGAAAAGAAAAGCAAAACATAATTTATACTTATAGCAGAAGAATGCCCATGAGGGAAGCTTTGCAGGCATCGAAAAGGCTGTTTAAGAAAATGAAGAGTGGGGACCAGACAGATAATGACTCCGAAATCAAAGAAGAATGCATAGAAACGGAAGTCTTTCAAGATACCTTTGAACCCCATCAAATACCACTGGGAGAATCATTTTCAGATGACTTTTCAGAGTTCGACTCGGAACACAACTGCCCTTACTGTCCGGCTATCTTTGAGTCAGGTGTTGGACTGTCAAATCACGTGCGAGGGCATCTGTACAGAGTCGGACTTGCCTACAACGCCCGCCATGTTGTGCCTCCCGAGCAAGTCGCTTGTCAGGATCGGAGGCCACGAATACGGAGAAAGATTTCTGCATTACGGCAATTAAAGAAAGGTATGTTTGCATTGCTTTGGTGTTACGTGGTGTGAAATGATTTTCCTGTTTATGTTACATATTGAGAACTGAACTGAGTAGAGTCATTGAGATGTAACGAAATGCCACTATTGAAGCAATTCACCAACTAAAAGATTATTTTATTTTATATTTTAAGGAAGCCACAATGTCCAGTGGCACGTTACAAGGTCTTGTGCTACTTGTCGCCACATGGTGGCCTGAGTAAATAACTAATTACTTTCAAACAAAATTTTGAAGTCACTGACAGTCACGGCAATAACAAGAGCACTCAGAGAGCGCAAACCTCCACCAAGCTCCAAATCTCCTTTTTTCCAGATATTGGCAATTATGATCAATGATCCTGATCGTGGTACTATGATTTCTCACACTTTAGGCTTGGATGAAAATTATATCCCAATTCATGACCATATAGTAGGTCCAAATATATGGACACCCCATTTTTTTTTTTTCCAAAAAATTGCGATAAAATGGATCGGATCCAGCTGAATCTCGGTGGGTAATTGATGAACCAACCTGACATAACTGTGTCAAATTCCATAAAGATCAAAGATGAATTACAAACCAAGTTACACATTTCTGAAATTTCACCAATGATGAGATCGGGATTTTTTGATTTTTCAAACTGATCCAGATCACCCTCCAAAATATAATGGAAACTTCCATGGCCTCAAAAAGTCAATTACAGTTATGTTCTCAATTACAGTTAATCACAATTACTGAGCCTGAAATAAATAACCTAATAAAAGTTAACCTTCCTCTTGTGTTAGCTTTCTGTTAGCATCTCTTATGATAACGGGTCCTAAATCAGCTTTAAAATACACTAAAAACTAGGGATGTAACGATTCACTCAACTCCCGATACGATTCGATTCACGATACTGGGTTCACTATACGATTCTCTCACAATTTATTTTACAAAATGGGACTGTAGTCAAATGATGACTGAAAAATTTTAGAAAATACTGTATTATTTTCCTTTTATTTTGAATTGTCAAAAGAAACCCTTGATAAACTATTCAAAACAATGCAATTTAACTAGAAATAAATCTTGAATGAAATAAATAGAGGAATAATACAAATGAAGAAGAAGCTTATGAATTTAAATTCCGGTTCTATAGTAAACAATGCAAAACTACATAATAGTTCTTTTTCTTTTTAAAAGTGCAACTGAAAATGTATTTTGTGCCTTAACAATTGGACTTTAAAAAAAAAAAAAAAAAACGTCATTGCACTGATTTACGTCAGATATTTGTTAGAACCAGCAGAGGGCGGTGGTCACCCAGTGGTCGGTTGGCATGCAGCTAATCTAGCGGTGATGAAGAGATGCTATGCTAGCAGACAGAGCTAATAGAAAAATGTGATTTTTACAGATACTCACGTAATATTACAAATATTCTTTCGGTGTTAAAGGGGTAAGGAATCATTTATTAACATGTTTAAGTGTAGAAGGCGGCCAGAAAGAAAGTAGTAGCAGATTCCGACCGCCGGTACACTTCTGGACAAGAGAAGGGATAAATATATAGTGCCCTCTGCAGTTTAAAAAGTACTGCGATTCAATTTTCAAAGTATCGATGTCAATCATGATACCTTTGAATCGATTTTTAACTGCCTTACGATTAATCATTACATCTCTACTAAAAACAAATATCAGTAAAATTATAGGTTTTAATATTTTTGGTGTGGGCATCTGAGCCTTTTTTGTGTCAGTGTACCCCTGGATTTCAATGTTTTTAAATGGTAAAATGTGGAAAAAGTTGATATGAAACATCTTTTAATAATTGTGAACTACATATGTGTTGAAATGTAACATTGTTCCCTAGTTTTGCGTTAAATTATGTTTGACAATTTTCTTAGAATTTTCATGGCAATGACAATTACAAAGTAAATGAACTAAGTTCAATTACAATTGGATTACAACAGCTAAACATTTTTTAAATTACAATTATAATTACACCATAATTGTAATCAATTACGCAATTTTATAATTTACCCCAACCCTGCCTACACTGTTTATCTAATATAAAAAATTATTTTGGTAAATCTAGTATGTACAGACCAATGGATATTAAGAAAAATCCAACTTGAGTTTTATTTAATAACTAATGCCATCTATTCAAGTGTTACAATAATGATTTTTTTTTCTTTTCGTGCAGCGTTACAGCAAGAGTCGGACTCAGAAACCGTGAGGACGAGCATTCATTCCTGTCCGTTGTGCGGCGACTCCTTTGATAACAGGACGGGGCAGTCCAACCACATTAGAGGCCATCTGAAAAAGATCGGTAGAAACTTTGCTTCAAAGAGCAAACCTCCTTTAGTTTTACTCCGTGAGTTGATGAGAGATAAAAGAGAGTTCCAGCGCGCCATGCAGATTATTGGAAAGAGACGTAATCATTATCACTACGGCACGTCGCCCAAGCGGCCCGCCGTCGACCGCCTCACGCCACCCCCCACCGACATCTTACAGAGCGGTTCTTTCCCCAGCCTTTGCACCGATGCCAAACCCCCGATGCCCTCGTTTTCTGTGGGAGAGCTGGAATCAAAAGAACTGGAGGCCAAGTCGGATATTAAAGATTCACTAGCGGGCACGACTGCTTTGATAGGAATCCTCAAGAAGAGGAAGTGTCAGGAAGACGCAAGACTAAAGACATCCCCTCCCATAGCCAGAAACACCCAGTCACTGGTTCCCCCAAACACTGAGGATTCAGCTTCAAGAGTCGCTTCTTCACTGCCAAACTCAATATCTGGTTAGTAACGGAATTAAATGTAATTTTTAGATCCAAAGAGAATTATTTTGACTTTGTATTTACCTTTTTTTTTTTTTTAAATATTTTTTGAATAATTTGAGCCTACTTTTGTTTATTTTTACCCTTTTTCTGCAACTACACCAAACTTGCCATATTTTAACCTAATTTAATAACTTTTTCTTGCCATATTTTTTCTCCTTTTAATGCGTTTTTTACATTACTCCCATTTCTGACACTTCACCAAATGTCAAAGTCTTTTCTGCACATTTTTCATTTTTTTCACTTTAAGACATTTTCACATAATGTCACATATGTTGACTCATTATTGTCACTTTTAACCTCTTTTCACTATATTTCATGCTTATTTTTGCCATTTATGGTTTGTCATGCCCATTATTAGCCAGTTTAAACTAATTGTTTCAATATCTTTTTTGTTTTTTTTTTAACCTGTTTTTGTGTCTGTTTTTGGCTTCTATAATTTACAACTTTTTACCAATTTCTGTGGATTTTAAAATCCCATTTCACCACCTGAAAAGGTTGAGAACCACTGGTTTACATCATGCTCGTCCATTGGGTTGCAAAGAGGCGCAAAATTTCCGGTTACATTTCCACTGCAACCTAAGCTCTAGAATTTTTAAAAATATAAACTTTTCATGGGAATTTTTTATTGGAATTAACCTGAAATTGTGGAAGTGCAATTGTAAATAACTGCATCATAACCTTACATAAATATTAGCAACCATTTGAAATAACACAATTAAGAAATATAACTTTTCAACTTAGGGCTGCAAAATTCCTGAAAATTTTGCAGGAATGTTGGAAACTTTCGTAGAGAAATAACTGGAAATTTCCAAAATTGAAGGGATGTTAAATATAGTTGGGAAAATAAATTCGCGCAAAAATCAACTTAGTTATTCCAACAAAAAAATACCATGAAAAGTTTCTGTTTTTGAAAATTCCAGAGCTTAATTTCTCATGGAAACATAGTTTTCAACAGTTAGATACATAGAAGCAGAGAAAGTACAGTATGTAAGCCACAAAAAAGCTGATAAAATGCAAACTATCTTCTGTTATTGTTTTTTGTTTTTTACAGAAAAGGGGGAATTCAACAGGAAAGTTTGCATCCACTGCAATGCCACTTTCCACAGTGGAATTAGCTTGTCCAATCACCTCCGGGCGTATGCAAAGAGACAAAGAATTGCCTTACGTAAGGGAACCACCAGTAAGTATGAAACTATCCTCTGACTAAACTGTCTAAAGTTCTTAAAGGTCCTATATCATGCTAAATCAACGTTTTTAAGCTTTTAACCTTGTTACAATGTTAATACAAAAACACCCCCAAAGTATTACTGGGCTTCCTTCCTGCACCTCTGAGCAATCCTCACTAATACTGCTTTCTGAGCTGCTGCGCTGCCCTCTTCTGAAAAACGAGCGCTCCCTCCAGTTCAGACTTTTGTGACGTCACTAAAGTCTGAACCGGGCTACATACACAAAATATGTTCTCTGCATTTAACCCCTCCCTGTGGAGCAGTGGGCAGCCAAGGTGTAGCACCCGGAGCTGTTCCATTTTTAGTATCCGTTACATTGCCTCGTATCACCTTTGACTTGATCTGACGTGTTTGTGACCCAATGCGACGCAGCGGTTGGAAAAAACAAATGATTATCACCTTAAATGCACTATTCCTGTTGTTAATAGAGATGAGGAGGAGAAGAAAGTGACTTAGCAGCTTAACACTCTGAGTGTTTGAAACAGCTGACTGACTCTGCTGCTGCTGCTGTGATAAACATACACCCTGAAGCAGCGCTGAGACGGACTCACAATAACAATAGCCTCTTAAATATCCGTGTGTTGTACTGTAATGTGCAGTTTTTTTGTCTGAATAGCAAAAAGAAAATCGCTTTGGTGATCACTGATCTACCTTGCAAGAGCGAGGCATGAAGTTAGTATCTATAGACATGCCCACTCATGAATATGCATAAGTAGGCTCCAAAACAGCCTGTTTTTAGAACTACTCAGAAAGTCACTTTTCAGAGGCTAAAACTCTGAAAAACAGGTGAGTTTTGGAAAATAAACTCAAATACTACAGTATGTTTTTGGGGTTCTTAGAACAAATGGAGATGGGTGAAAAATAGCAGAATACTGGAGCTTTAAATCCAATGGACTAAAGAAAAAAGGAGCTGAACAAACTGCTTGTGGAGAGGATTAATAGGATTCTGTTGACTTTCATCACACAAGTGTAGCGGTATGAAATATCAAATTTTGCTCATAATCTTGCGCTACGTAATCACATGACTGTGCAGGATAATATCTCTGACACGTAAAAACCGACTTATACGTTTTCAGACATTCCCATGAATTTCTCCTGTTAAACGGGTGGCTAAGGGTTAGCGGTCTAGCTAACTGACATTCTTGGGACGCAATCTCGTGGGATTTTAGCGTAACCATTCTGGTTTCCATCAGTCATCTTAAGCATAAAAATGAATAACAGTAGTTGACTCTAATATCCAGTAAAGTCCTCTAAACTGGGAAAGATGATGAAATGGAAACAAAATAAATGGTTAAAATGAAACTTATTAATATTATTAATCATTGTTAATTTATCAAATAATGGTTAAATAATTAAATTAAGTAGTTAAACTGAATTATAAATTGAAACAAATTGCTAAAATTAAAATTGAATAGTAAAGTTAAATTGTTCCGTCAGTGTTAATATTAATATGAATATTAACGATCTGAATCTGGTCTTCCAGCGATAGACTGTAAAGCAGTGAGGACCCGCTCGAGGCCCGGCTCCAAGAAGAAGACCCCTCCCATCAACCAAACTCCAGAGGAAATCTATAGGCTTACCTGCAGGTGGGATTTACACAGATTATTATTATTATTTCAAAAAAAAGGTTTGAATATGTTGGATATTTAACACTTTAACAATTGTCTGCACAGGTTCTGTGACCTGGTCTTCCAGGGTCCGTTATCGGTGCAGGAGGACTGGGTGAAGCACTTACAGAGACACATAATGAACACTGGGGTCCCCCACACTGGGCTGGGCATGGTGGAGGTCACATCATTGTCTAAAAACTCTCCAACCCTCAAGACAGAAGAAGAAGAGGAAGAAGAAGACAGTTCTCCAACAGCTGCCTTGTGAGCCTCGGCACCTTTTTTGTTTTGTTTTTTCTAGACTTCACTAGACGCCGTGTGTTTGTACTTTGGATGTGCTTTCACCTTTTTTTTTTTTCAGTCGATGACAAATTGGCGAAATCCCTTTGGATATCGTTACCTTGGTCAGTTTTTTTTACACGATTCATCCACGCAGACGGACTGTTTCCTTCTTATATGCAGTGAAGTGGTGTGGAATCAACAACTTTTTACCTCAGATTTCTCACGGTTTCATGGTCTTTTACTCTGAAATTTGGAAAACATTCTTCTTCTTCTTCTTTTGCAACACTTGCAACTCACTAACAAACTCCCAGAATCCCGTTTTTCTTTGAATGCCAATTCAAAAATCAAAGCCCACCAGTTACTGAAATATTTCCACTGAAAGTATGAGGAAATAAATGTTATGCATAGTGTTTTTATAGTAAACAGCGTGTTTCTAATAAAGTCAAACTGAAAAAAACAAACTAACACGCCCCTGCCCGTGCTGATGATTCCCCTTCATACATGTCGCCTATATTTAATGTTTAAATATACTGTTTTGAAATAATTTAATTTTAAATGTACTATATCACACAGATACGATGCTTAAAACATTTGTTGTTGTTCCAAAATAAACAAAAGCAATGAAATGATGACGAGGCTTTCAGTTTTGTTTGTTTTTTCAGTCGTTTTCTGTCTAAAAAAGCAATAATACAACTGTACAAGGTTTTTCCATTCGAATTCACTGCTTTTCCATGTTCACTTGTGTCTGTCACTCAAAAATCCGAGAGGAAAATGACAAAAAATACACAAAATTACCAGAAAAACGTTAAATGAGAGCAAAATATAAAAAATAACAAGAAACAAAATACGGTAATAAGCATTTGGTGCTTCTGTCACTGTAGAGTTGTTTTTTTTTTGTTGAGTTCCAACAAATTCTGAAAAATACAAAATGAGTGAAATGTACAAAAAGACCATAAAAACACATAAAATTGCAAAACAAATACAATGACCACAAAAACACAATGACAACAAAAATGTACAAAATAAGAGACAAATATTCAATATGACATAAGGGGCTTATGTTATAAAGCGAGTTTACCTCAGTGTGTGCTGTACTACAGAGCTCGATCATCATGGTAACTTAGCCTTAACAACTAGCCTGGTCGGGAGCAGGTTTTGTTCTGGCTAGAATCTTAACGAGTGCTAAAGTCCCGCCTCTTGACCAATCACATCTCTTGGAAAGCGAGCTGTCCAATAAAAGGTGATGTGTGATCTAGGGATGTAGCGATAAATTGTAAGGCAGTTTAAAATCGATTCATTGGTATCACTGTTCATATCGATTTTCTGAAAATTGAATCGCAGTACTTTTTTTAAACAGCAGAGGGCGCTATATATTTATCCTTCTCATGTCCAAATGCTGAGGCGGCGGGCGGAATCTGCAACTACTTTCTGACCGCCTTCTACTCTTTAACATGTTCATAAATGATTCCTCACCCCTTTAACACCGAAAGAATATCTGTAATATTACGTGAATATCTGTAAAAGTCACGTTTTTCTATTAGCTCTGTCTGCTAGCATAGCATCTCTTCTTCACTGCACAGAATATCTGCATGCCGACCACTGGGTTACCAGCGCCCTCTGCTGGTCCAAACAAATATCTGACGTAAATACAGTGCAGACTGTTTTTTTTTTTTTTTTTTTTTTTTAAGTCCAATTGTTAAGGCACAAAATAAATTTTCAGTTGCACTTTTAAAAAGAAAAAGAACAATTATGTAGTTTTGCATTGTTTACTATAGAACTAGAATTTAAATGAATAGGCTTCTTCATTTGTATTATTCCTTTATTTATTTCATTCAAAATTTATTTTTAGTTTTTTTCCGAAAACAAAATAAAGGAATATTTTTCAGTCATCATTTGACTACAGTCCCATTTTGTAAAATAAATCGTGAAAGAATCGTATCGTAAACCCAGTATTGTGAATCGTATTGGGAGTTGAGTGAATCGTTACATCCCTTGTGTGAACACGTCACTGACAGCTGACAGGAGAGAGAGAATATTTAGACATCGTTGCAAAATCCTTTCATTTACTGATGACATCATTTAGGAAACATATAGATTTATATCTGATGGACTGATCTACAGTCAGATGATGAAGCCTGTGTCTTTGTATGCGCGGATGGATGAAGTCATAAATTCATTCATACGCTATAGTGAGGCTGACCGCATCAGCAGGAACATACTGTTCCTATTGCAACAACACATTAGTAGGCTAAAGCTAACCTGTCTGTGAAACAATGTGCTCTCATCCCAGTGTGTGATGAATAGAAACACGTGTGAAACTGAGTGCTGTCGGTTTATCATCAATGGATTAAAATCAAATAATCTCCTGCTGTGCGCTGCACTAACACTGTTACTCTTCACTGTCATCATGGATTTATATTCATTATATTTGTTTAAGATCATAAGCTGTTCCTCTATTCATTGTAAAGATGCTCAGTCTGACAGTTCTCTCCATTGATTGGTCAGACGTTGTAAGCTCCACCCCTTTTATGTCCGTCGTATGACAGCTTCTGTCTGACAGGGAATGTTTGGTTTGTTGGAGCCCGCTAACGGAGATGAATCCAGGATATAATTATCTAGATTTGTAACATAGCGCTAAGAAATGAGACAAAACTACAAGAAAAACATTCAAACTGAGTAAAAAGTACACAAAAAGACAACAAAAACAAACTAACATGCTAATGATTCCCCTTCACATGTCGCCTATATTTAATGTTTAAATAAACTGTTTTGAAATAATTCAATGTTAAAGACTTTAAACATTTGTTGTTCCAAAATAAACAAAAGCAAGGAAATGACGACGAGGTTTTCAGTTTCGTTTTTTCTGTCTATTAATTAAAAAAATGACTAAACACAAACATTGAATGGAACAAAAACACAACTGTGCACGATTTTCTTCACTACTCTTCGATTTTCCCTTGTGTCTGTCACTCAAAAGGTGTCCCGCCCTGAAAAGGAAAAGCAACAATCATTTTAGCTGTAAATAAAGGAAGAAAGTAATCAACACAATTATTCATATGTTAATACTAGGAATTAATAAAAGATTATTACAGAAAAAGACAAATTAAAGGACAAACATGAAAACAAAAATATTCAAATGAAAAACTAGGGTTTAAAGTTAAAGTTCACTGATACCAGCTATTTTTTAACAGAACATTTTTTTTAAATGTTGGTGGGTTCATAGTAATTTCTTTAAATCAAACATGTCGTTTTTTGAAAGTGTGGATTCAAAGCTTTCCAAAATACACAAAACAACTACAGAACAAACAGAATGCCACCAAAAAAATCATAAAACAACGTGCAAAATGAGAGAAAAATAGACAAAATGACTACAAAGAGGCACAAAATGCTTCCAAAAAGACACAAAACTATTATATTTTTGTAAAAAAAAATATTTTTTTTAATTTTTCAAAATAAAACACCATCACACAATCTCAAATAACTGTATTCCATACTTTCACTTCTTCAAATATAAATCTAGTTTAAAAAAAATACAGTATAAAAATATGTGAGCTGGTGCATCTCGTCACTGTAGTGCTAGTCGTAACAATAAATCACAAACATGATTAAAAAGTCATGTTTAAAAAAAAAAAAAAAAAAAAAGGTCAAATGTGTATTATTGAAATGGGGTCATGACCCACTGCCGTAGATTTATCTTAAGATGTAAAGTTAGTGAAATAATTACCTTGAGGAATACATCAAACTGAGGCTGCAGGTTTTCAATGATACTTTCAGCTCTACGGAGGGAAAAGTGTCTCTGCTGTTCTTCAAAGTCCTGCAGGAAAAACAACCACAGCGCAGCGGTTTAAACAGGACGTGGCACGACCAGCAAGGTGCAAACATGAGCCCGAAATATACAAAAATACACAAAATACAACAAAAACATGCAAAATGACCACAACAACACACAGAATGAAAACAAAAACTTGCAAAATGAGAGAAAAATATACAAAATGACATCAAAAATAGAGAAAACCTACAACAAGAATATTCAAAATGACAAGAAAAATACACAGAATGACCACAAAAAATGAGAGAAACATATACAAAATGACATCCAAAATAAACGACGAGAATATTCAAAATGGCCACAATAATACACAAAATAACAACAAAAACTTGCAAAATTAAAGAAAAATATACAAAATGAAAAGGAAAATACACAAAACGCTTCCAAAAAGACAGAAAATACAACAAAAACATGCAAAAAGAGGGAAAACTATACAAAAATGTAAAAAAAAAAATAAACAAAATAACCACAATAACACAGAAAATGACATCAAAAAATTGCAAAATGAGAGAAAAGTATAAAACAAAACGGCTGGACTACCTTGGTGTTAAACAGATGCTCCTGTGACGTGATGTGACTGTTCACCTCTGTCGCAGACGTGAACACAAACACTTTGCACGGTGCACAGTGAAACATTTCCACTTTGGTCAGGTGATCGTTTTCCTGTAAGACTAAAGAGAAAAAACACGAATTAAAGTGTGGAAAAGGGAATAGCTGCTGCATGCTTCCCCAGAGGATTCACCTTGATGAGCGCTTTGCTGCACGGCTGGACTACACTGATGGCTTTTATACAGTAGCACATCCTGCACACGCACACACACACACACACACACAGTGAGAGTGAATGATGCACTGATTACACAACAAACATGTCTGCATTGTCTAACCTGCAGAAAGGCGATCATCACGTCGCTATATTTATTGTTCCTCTGAATGTGCTCCATTGTGTCCCAGTGACCTTTGGAGTCCAGATGATCCCTCAGCTCCTCCCCACTGGCACACACAACATCACAGAGCTCACACATGATGGCGCTTCTGCAACAAAAGAATGAAATAATAAATGTTTCAGTTCTGAAAGTGTGGCTTCTAAGCTTTGCGAAAGACACAAAACAACAACAACATGCAAAATGAGAGAAAAATATAGAAAATTGCAAGAAAAATATACAATATGACCACAAAAGCACACAAAATGTTTCCAAAACAACAAAAATGTGCAGAGAAAAACATACAAAATGACAACAAAAACATGCATAATGAGATAAAAAAAAAAATATATATATATATATATATATATATATATATATATATAAAATGACAAGAAAAACACACAACATGCTTCCAAAAAGACACAATAACAAAAATGTGCAAAATGAGAAAAAATATACTAACTTGACAAGAAAAAAAACACAAAACGACCACAAAAATACAGAAAATGCTTCAAAAAAGACACAAAACACAACAAAAACATACAAAATGAGAGAAAAATATACTGAATGACAACAGAAAGAGAGAAAAATGCACTAAATTAACACCAAACTCACAATATGACAACAAAAACATGCAATTAAAAAACAGGAAACACAAAATGCTTCCAAAAAGACACAGCAACAACAACAACATGCAAACTGACAAGAAAATACACAAAATGACAAAGATGTGCAAAATGATAGAAAAATATAGAAAATTATATTTAAAAACAATAGACAAAACAACAAAAACATGCAAAATGACAAGAAAAATACACAAAAATAAACACAAAAAATGACATCAAAAATGTGCAAAATGAAAGAAAAACATGCAAAATGACAAGAAAAAGACACAAAATGCTTCCAAAAAGACACAGCAACAACAAAAACATGCGGAATGTAAGAAAAATACAAAACGACATAAAAAATAAACAAAACAACAACAAACTCTGGCTCAGATAGGGATACTCACTTGTCTGTTACCACTTTGTTGGTGTTGCTCGTCTGGTTGTTTGTCTGGTTGCTCGTCTGGTTGCTTGTCTGGTTACTCGTCTGGTTGCTCGTCTGGTTGCTCGTCTGGTTGCTCGTCTGGTTGCTCGTCTGGTTGCTCGTTGCCACAGGGTTTTGTTTCTTACCTGTTGACCAACATCACACAGAGACAGAGTAAATAAATCCTCTACCTTTCACACTGAGCTGATCTAATAATAACGATCCCACCTTTGCCTCGATGTATCCTCTCATCCTCGTACTCACGCTTCAACTGTTCTGGGGGGACGTTCAGGCTGAGGCTCATCTACACAAACACAGAGTGGAAGTCCTCGTTAGTGCTTTTACAGTAATGTAAAAAGATCTGTTGATTAAACACATTCACAAAATGGTTTAATTAGTGTTAGCTGAGACAGAATAACGATGCATTGCTACTATTACTTCCACTATTAAACGGTTGCCATGGTTACCTAATGAAGCATAGAACAGTCAGCTGAGCACTAGCTTAGCTAGCACTAGCAATGATACTAGTTTACCAAAAAGACAAAGACGCTGCCTTATGGCTTTAAAAGATGGAATGAAAAACAGGAAGTGAAAAAAAACCACAGGCTGGAAGCACTTTACCCCAGGGTGTAATACTTCAACTGGTCACCATGACAACTGGTGACACTTTAATGCTGTCACGCAGTGATTAGATCAGGTTTGTTTTGATTACTAAAATATGTGCAGCTTTTTAATAAAAAAACACTTTTTAGAATGATTCTATACCTCAGAGCATAAACTATGGAGAGTCCCCATTATGACACGTTTGCTAATCAGCACAGCCTGTCGCTTTATAGAAATGGTGCATTGTGGGAGGTAGAGGCTGTTTACATTATGGGAAGTGTAGTTTTTTACATTTGTTCTCCGTATTATGGAGTGTCGTTATTTGGCTTAGAGAAGGAAACAATGGTTTTGTGGGTTTTTTCTCTTGTTGTTATAGCAACCATTGTTCAGAAACTGGAGACCAACGAAACACTGTTGCCTAGCAACGGCTAATCGGAATGAACGAACGTGCGTCATATCCGGTGCAAAATGGCGACACTCCATAGTTTATGTCACTAACATATAAAATTCATTCTAAAAAATCCTTTTCATTTTATTTTTTTTAAAAAGATGCACATATTGTGTTTATTGGTATAACATTAAACACATTTTTTAATATATACATTTTCACTACAGGTACCCTTTAACATATTAATTTCAAAAATAAGACTAAATGAATTTGCTGAAATTGTTAGTTTGTATGTTTGTTTTGTGCAATAAAAAAAGAGAAAAATGAAGCATAAAGATTACAAAAATGTAATTAATCAATGAATAGACTAGGGGTGTGCATTGGCAATGAATCTGACGATACGATACATGATTTACATGTCACGATACATCCCGACATTAAACAATACGATATATCACAATATCAATAAATACAAATTTCACCTTTACAAGAACAAAATGGTATTAAATACAATTTATTTCATTTTTTTAAACTTGTGGGAACAAGTAAATGGTAACTAACTGTAATTTAGGTACAAATATCAAACACAAGTGGTATGTTTATCAAAATTTATGTTTTTCTTTTCTAAAGATTCTGCTTCTGCTTTTTTTTTTTTTTCTAAAATAACCACATACATCTATTAAAGTGTCCAGTATGTTTTATGAAATAAAGTGCCATCAACTTCCATCTAAAATGCATTGCTGAGTGAGATTGTTTAAAAGGATCCTCCACTGTTTTTACAAATGTGGCCTAAAACCTTTGAAATGTCCTTTTTAGAAGATCTGTGTAAACCAAACGCATCATTTTGCACCATATTTGTTTTTATTAACTTTTAAAATGGGACAATTTTTACCGTTTGAGAGCCTGTGTGCCGCCATGTTGAAATGATGTCATTGATGACGTGAATCGCCCCTTTTATTCCATTGAGTTCTATCGGAGTGAAGCATTCAGGATGATTTAGCAGCTTCTTCAGTCAAAATGACTGTGTTGCTCTAAAAATCAGTAAAAGTTAAAAATTTTGATGTAAACCTCGTTTGTTTACTGAAATTTGATGCTGAAAAAATCTGTGGCCGCAGGGGGCGACAGTTCCAACTCTGCTGTTTCGTAGACGGCATGAAGAAGAGAAGAAGAGCTCCATGAACGTAAATACAGGAAGCCAGGATTGACTGCTGCAAAGAACTGGTGTTTTATCAGAAATGGTTGAAGGTTTGGTTTAATTATCCAGATGTTTTGCTCTTCTTGCCATTTTAAAATGAGTATGGTGTAAAATAATGCGTTTTGTTAGGCATAGATCTTCTAATTATGACATATCAAAGGTTTTAGGCCACATTTGTAACAAGTTTGGATGAACACGTTACTGGGAATTTGGTCAAATGACTCGGTTCCACTGAGTAAAAAAAAAGACTCTGAGAGTCTCTTGACATCCGCTCATAAAATATCCATGTCAAATTACAGCCCGATTCAACGAGCATTAACAAAGGAGTAGTCATTTAAAAAATGGGCCCCCCTGTGGCACACACAGAGTAATTCATATATTGGTATGTGTCAATGTATTCAGTACCACCAACTAGCGCAATATTTGACTCACCAATAAATGAAAAATCGACTTTCGGTCTTTTTTTCCTTTTTCTTTCGATGCGTACACATCTATAGATTATAGTTACCAAATTTCAGCCCAATCCATTCACGAATGACAGAGTAGTGATTTTAACTAGTGTACACAACAACAACAACAAAGTGAGGGGCGTTTTGAGCATAAAAACAGTGAAGGGTCCTTTTAACAAGATCTGATGGTGCGTTCACTGACACCTAGTGACCGGGCATTTACGTGCTATGCAGATGTTAGCACAATTAAATGGTTTTTACATTAAAAAACACAATTAAAAAATGGATTTGGACAGTGATGAGGACCATTGTCGTACCTCTTTCTGACATTCAGTCCTGGGCCGTCTCTGCTCCTCTCCGTTGGCCCTCAGCTCTTCATAGGAACCAGGGAGGTGTTTACTGGAGGACTCGTGATGACGAGGCCCATCAGGACTCACAGAACCAAAGCTGGGACGACTGGTGGATTCAGGGTCAGGGACGCGTTCCTCTGTGACTCTGCTTTCAGAGCCTGGGCGGTACTGGAGGTCCCAGCGTCCGCTAGTGCTCTGAGAAAGATGCTGACGCTGCAGTTTGTTGTCCTGACTGGACTGGGACTGGGGCTGGGACTGGGCATGGCTGCGCTTCATGTTCTTTGGCAGGTTGTGCTCAGTGTCAGACGTCAGCGGACTGTACGGTTCGTAGACCTCGTCTGTTCTGGTCCTAGAAGCGAGAGAAGAGAGAGAAGTGTTGATATGTTCTCAGGATGTGATATACTGTATCTATAACTTTCCCACCCTTCTGAATCGTCTGCCTTTCTGTCCTCAGCGTTTCCTTCTTTTCCGTCAAGTGGATTGAAAGACGATTTCCATTTGTCAGGTTGTGTCGAAGCTGTGGTATATTCATCATTTTAGTCATCCAGTAGATCTAAAAACAATTAGTCATTTTCTGTGACATATTTTCTGTTTTGTCTGAAATATATAAAGTAGTCATACTTTGTCTTGTTGCTGTGCTCAGTTGATGTATGTTGTGTTTTATCACCGAATCTAATCCGAGGGTCACATGATCAACATTAATGACAGCATTTAGATTAATGACCAATCAGAGTGTTATTACAAGAAACAACAAAGGGTTTGTGTTGTTGATTGGGCATATTTTTCGCCGATTTTGTGTGTGTTTGACGTTGTTGTTTTGTGTTTTTTATTTCATTATGTGTATTTTTCTTCTCATTTTGCATATTTTTCTGTGTTGTTTTTGGTCATTTTGTAAATTTTTTTGAATTTTAGTATGTTTGTGGTTTTCTCTGGGTTTTTTTTTTAGTCGTTTTTTGAGTTTTTAGCGTAATTTTACATGTCTCTGTTGTCATGTTGTATATTTCTAGTACATCGTGAGTAATTTTGGGGATTTTTGTTACATTATGTTTTTCATGTGCATTTTGTGGTTGTTTTGTATATTTTTCTCTCATTTTATGTGTGTTGCTTTTTTTTTTAAGTCATGCTTTTGTTATCATTTTGTGTGTTTTGAGAGTCTTTTTGTGTCTTTGTTGTTTTTTTTTTCTGTCATTATGTGTATTTCTATAGTCATCCTGTGTGTTCTGTGAGTAATTTTGTTCATTATTGTTGTCATATTGTGCTTTTGTATGTGCATTCTTCCATTTTGTGTATTTATGTTGCTGTAATGCTAAACGGCTGAATTAGACTGAGGGCCACATCTGTTTTTGTTGTAATTTAGTTTTGTGTAATTTTGTTTTTCCATTTGTCTGGTGGATTTTTGAAGAAATTTGTGTATTTGTGCTGTAAGTTTTGTATATTTTTCTGTTTTTGTGTGTGTTTGTTGTCATTTTGTATATTTTATCGTCATTATCTGCATTTCTGTAGTCGTACTGCATGCTTTGGGAGTAATTTTGTTCATTATTGTTTTATGTGCGTTTTGTTTTGTATATTTTTCTATCATTTATGTTGCCGTAATGTTAAACGGCTGAATTAGACTGAGGGCCACGTGTATTTTTCAGAATCAGAAATGTTTTAATGGCCAAGTACAGTTTTTAGGAGTCGGTGCGCGAAACAAAAAACAAAGAAACAACCCAGCAACAATAATAATACTAATGATAAATATAAAGGATGAGGGATAAATAAAGGATAGATAGAGAATAAAGGATAAATAGAATAAATATAAATATATATATAGTCCGACTCGTCTCCATCAGAGATGAGACGATGATGGTTGTGTCGTCTGCAAACTTCAGGAGTTTGACCGACTGGTGAGAGGAGATGCAGCTGTTGGTGTACAGGGAGAAGAGCAGAGGAGAAAGAACACAGCCCTGAGGAGAACCAGTGCTGATAGCTGGCAGCAGAGATGGTTTTTCCCAGCTTCGCGTGATGCTTCCTGTCAGACAGGAAGTCTGTGATCCACCTGCAGATGGAGTCTGGCACGTTCACCTGGGAAAGCTTGTCCTGAACGAGAGCTGGGATCATTGTATTAAAAGCAGAGCTGAAGTCCACAAACATCCTGGATCCTGGCGTAGGAGCCTGGGGAGTCCAGGTGCTGGAGGATAAAGTGGAGAGCCAGGTTTACAGCATCGTCTAAAGACCTGTTGGATCTGTAAGCAAACTGCAGGGGGTCCAGGTGGGGGTCGGTGAGGTCCTTGATGTGGGAGAGCATGAGGCGTTCAAAGGACTTCATGACCACAGATGTCAGAGCGACGTAGTCATTAAATCCTGTGATCCTCAGCTTTTTAGGGACAGGAACGATGGTGGAGACCTTAAAACAGGCTGGTACGTGCATGTCTCCAGTGAGGTGTTAAAAATGTTTGTTGTCATTTGGTATAATTTAGTTTGTTGTTTTGTGTATTTTAGTTTTACTTCTGTCTGGTGGATTTTAGGAGAAAGTTTGAGTATTTGGTGCTTTCCCTTTCGCATATTTTGCACTAATTTTGTGCATTTATTTAGGAGGACATGACAAAATCACACCGAGGGCCACACATGGCCCCTGGGCCACCAGTTGCCCATTGTCTGTATACAATATAAATATAGAATATCAGACTTTGAACAGCTCTATCTGTATAAATTGATTCAGGGTTAAAACTGAAGCACTGTAAAAGCAAAGAATATAATTTATATGATAAAGAAAACAAAACAAAAAAAAACCTAACAGAAATAGACTGAAATGAGTTTATATTTGTACCTTTCTGTGGAGTTTGGGTCAATGCAGACATGTCGGATTGAAGTAGTTTCAAGGCTTCTATGAAGGGTTGAGGAACTCTGTTTTCAGGTTGACTACAGGTAGGAAAAAAATTATATTTAAGACTTTTTAACGCATCATCACAAATCAAACGCATTAGACAACAAACCACTGGAACATTAAACACATATTCAGCTGGATTTCTTAGTTTAAATAAAGCAGCCGTGACTTTTAAAGGTTGAAACTATATAATATGGATGTAATGTTAGCTTTGTGATGCTAGCACAGCAACAGCAGCAGTTTGGTTCACACGTACCGAAGATGAGGCTGCACAACCTGGGGCTGAAGGACTGGTAATCCCAGAGGAACCGCTGTATACGGTGAGTATATCCAACGCTTCATTGTTCCGCAATTTATTTACTTTATATACAAATAATCTGTTTTCAGTGACTCGACGTGAAAGGAAACGGAATTCGTCTGCCTCCTTGTGTGGATTGTTAGCAGCTAGCTTAAAGTAGCACTACCGCCACCTACTGGACTGGAGTGGTAGCGGAATGAGTGAAGGGTTGCCAGATTGGGTTAGTTCTCGTACATAAGGACGGGTTTGAAGGCGGTTTCCCGTGAGTATCAGCGAAATTAACAAAAATATGCACAGTTTGTGCTCGATTAAGGCAGAAATAGTAAACATTTATCACAAAATTGTTGCTTTGTGTTTTTATTGGCATTGTATATATTTTTGTAGTTGTCCTGTGGGTTTTCAGTGAAATTTTGTTTATTTCACTGCACTTTTTATGCTTTTCGAGTCATTTCGTCCATTTGTGGAGTTATTTTGTGTATTTCCATAGTCATTTTTGTTATGTCTGGAGTCATTTATTTTTTTCCCTTGACCTTAGTAAATTTGTTGTCATTTTGTGTATTTGATTTTTTTTTTCTTTTCATTTTTACTTTGTGTAAAGTTGTCTTTTTGTGTATTGTAATAATTTTGGGCTGCACATAAATAGATTGATTGTGTTTTGTGTTGTTATTCTCATTTTGTATATTTTTCTAATATTATTGTAATTGGCTTGTGGGGTGTTTTAGTGAATTTTTGTGTATTTTAGTTTTCAATTTGTGTTTGTTGCTGTCCTTTTGTGTATTCCACTGTACTTTTGGAGCCCTATTGTTTACTCTAGGTTTTTTGAGTCATGGATGCTTTTGTTGTCATTTTGTGTGTTTTGCAAGTAATTTTGATCACTGTTAACATATTGTGTTTTTGTGTGTGCATTCTATTATTTTGTGTATTTATTGTTGTGATGTTACACGGCTAATTTGTGTATTTTCCTTTTGTCAAGTGGATTTTTGGAAAAAAGTTTGTGTATTTGTGCTGTATCTTTTGCATATTTTGCACTCATTTTGTGTGCGTGCGTGCGTGTTTGTGTGTAGAAAAGAGAAAGAGGAGACATTGAAGGAATGAATAAGATGCTGCTGTCTGAAGTGCTGAGAGCTCACACACACGCACACACAGAGAGAGAGGCAGACATCTCATCAGGGATGCAGCAGAGCTGGTGTCTGCAGACAGATCTTTTCCTGTGATGTGACGTGTGATAGAACGAGTGTGGAGGTGTTTATATTTTCTTCTATTTTTGTCATTTGTCTGGTGTTTATGTCGTTTCTTTGTTTTTATTAACATTTTGTATATTTTTTTCCTCATTTTGTGTAGTTTTAGTTGTGATTTTGTAAACAAAATGACTTTTTTCTCATGCGGCCCTCATTCTAATTTTGTGTGGCCCCCAAAAATACACTAATGACTGCAGAGATTTAAAAAAAAAAAAGATGCTAAAAAAACAAACTGTCATTAAAAGTACATAAAACCACAAAAAAATGACATCATTCCAAAAACATAGAAAATAACAGAAAATGTACAAAAATGACTAAAAAAATTGATAACTAAATGACACACAAAATGTCACCAAAAATACACAAATAATTCCAGACATAAAAGAAGGCAACAAAATCTCATGAAAGTACAAAAAACGACACAAAACTAGATTGCATGATTCCAAAAACACATTGATTACGGACGTACAAAAAGACAAATCATGGCACACAAAGACAACAAAAAAGGCAAAATGACAGGCAAATACACAAATTAGTAAAAATAAAATAAAAAATAAACAAGACTACAAAATCATACAAAATGTCATAAAAAGTACATTACATGATTCTAAAAACACATAACAACGAAAACTTGTCAACAAAGATGATAAAAACACTAAATGACAGAAAAAATACAAAAATGTCAATGGAAATGACAAAAAAAAAAACACACTAAATGGAGATAAAATTACTCAATGTCAACAAAAACAGATAAAAAAAGCTTGGTCCTTTCCTGTGATAATGTTCGAATTAGTCATGTCATTAGTATTGTGCACCTAAAACTAGAACTATTTGTTTTGTTACAGATTTGACGAGTTTAATACAAAAAGGATCAACTATTATTTTTTACAATGTCATAAATTTATGAACTTTGAGCTGGAAACCAGCTGCATTCACACTTCATCACAGCTACAAGAACGAAAGCAAAACTACCTATTGTTACGTGATTGTGACTTCGTGCGTCGTACCAGTTTTTATTTACACATCTACAAATATCAAAGAAGCAGGATTTCAAACATCAGACGTCGTCCCTTGTAAATCTGCATGAGTTGGTCTCTGGACATTCACCAGTCTTGACATGATTAGTCATTCAATGTGCAAAATTAAACACTACAGGCCTCGGTGTACAATCCCTACAGCAGTAAAGGTCAAAGTTCACTTCTCTTCCACCTGAGTTTCACAACGTGAAGGTGATTCCGTTGGCCACAGGAACGTCAGACATAAGCGTGAGGAAAATAAATAGAACAAAGATGTGCTCGTGCATTTTCTTTTTAGAGCCTCTGATTTTGTGTGATCGCTGAAAAAACGGACTAAAAAGACGATATTTTTAAAACAAATCTAACCCTTTTCAGTCACATGCCTCACATTCATCTTTTGGGACAGTATCACACATTTACACGCCCTTTTTCTTTTTTTTTTTAAAATCGGAAAACAGGTGACAGAATGATTAGAAAGCGTGACAAATATGTCCAATAGTACTGAACATTCTGTTCAAAATCTCTCTGGTTCAACTAGTGATCTAAAAACAATGCACAACTACTAATACTTACTGACTGAGCTGCTGAATGACAGTCAAATTAAATATTTTCTCATTAAAACAAAAAGGGCATTTAAATCACAGGGCACTTTGACTGTGGCGAGCATCATTGGTTATGAATTTTAGAGGATCTCTGAAAAGTGCGCGGACAGACTCTGAAACCAGATTAATCCTGCCGATGTGCTGCCGTGTGGTCCATGTTGACGGAGTGCGACACTTAACTACAGTGTCCACGTGACACAGAAACAAAAAACATGCTTATGTTCCCGGTCAACTCTGCTTGGAAAACGCTTCAGTGCTCAGATGTATTGAAATACAACTTCATCCTGATTCCAGACAAGTGTACGTGCTGATTGTGCTGTTTGCTCATGTCATCACAACATCCTGCTTCAGTCAGCTTATTTTGGTGAGGAAAGTGTTTCGGCCGAAAACCATAAAATTCACTTTTGGGCCTCTTTTAGTAGCTGGAATTTTGGTGCATCACTAGTTTTTAAGGTATTTTCAGATTATTTGGTACAAAGAGGGGTTTAGCTGTTGGTGTATTTGGTGAACTGGTGATCAATTTACCTGGTGACAGTTCACGAAAGAAGCATCTCTAATCACACGACTGAGCGGGATTTCTTGCAAAACGAGGCGTTTCTCCAATTGGCAATAATTAAAGATTTCCCAACTAAAGTTTCAGGACCATGTCACACATTTCTATGTGTTTTTTCCAGTTAAATGAGTGACTGAGGAGTTAGCCGTGTGGCTAACGTAGCTATTTTGGCGCTTCAGTGCAACCCTCCTGATTTTGTAAATCTGAAGCATAAAAAAATGTAAAATAAATCGCAGTAGTTGACTCCACTAACCTTATTAAGCAAGTTTGGTATGATTTCTAGAAGTGTAATGGTCAAGAAAGACGAAACGGAAAAAGTATAATGTGACGCTGAATTGGATAAACCCTGAAAAACAAAAAATCAGAGGCTCTTAACATCTCGTATCAAAAAGGTTTTCTGTGGAGGAAAAAACAGACAACATGCATCACACATTATTTGGCCATTTGGTGAGACAAATAGTAGCAGTTGTTAAGGCAAAAAGATTGTTCCCATGGTTACAGTTATACCTGAGTACCTAAACAAGGACAAATCTACACGTGTCAGTGGTACAGACAGTTTTGGTCTAACATGTTACAGTGTGATTTTTTTAATTTTTTTTAAACTAAATGTTAAGAAAAAAAAGATGTTAAACAAGACGTACTAACAAATATAATTTAAAAAAAAATAAAATCGTACAAACTGAGAGCTAGAAATTGCTAAAATATCAATATAATGCATTCATGTACTTCTGGACATTCGTTTTTTTTTTAAAAGAAAAGTTTAAATTTGAACTATAAGCCACTTGTGAAGGACACGTTCGGGTCTCGACTGATGCTCTCCTTCACGTCCACTGGCAGCGTGTCGAAAAGATGGTCCTCCACGACCAGGCAGGTCTTCCTCAGCTGACGGCAGTTCCCCAGCTGGGCCGGCAGGCGGTCCAGGCAGTTTCCCCTCAGCTCCAGCTGCGTGAGCTGCACCAGCTGGCCCACAGACTCCGGCAGCACGGTGAGCGCATTCTGACTCAGGCACAGCATCTTCAGCTTGGTGCACCGGAACAGAGGCTTGGGCAGCGCCTCCAGCTTGTTGGCGTTGATTGCCAGGTGCTGGAGGTTCTGCAGCAGGCCCACGTCCGGCGGCAGCACAGCGATGGAGTTGTGGCCCACGTCCAGGTGTCGCAGTTTGGGCAGCGTGAACAAGGCCGGGGGCAGGGACTCCAGCTTGTTGTGGGACAGGTGCAGAGCCTCCAGGGACTTCACCTGGCCAATGGATGAGGGGATGGTGATGATCTTGTTGTGCCACAGTTTGAGGCACGTCAGTCTCTTGAGGTGCTGGAAGCTGATGATCTCCTCGATGGTTCGGATGTTGTTGGACTTCAGGTCGAGTTCTTGCAAGTTGGTCAAGCTGAAAATGGCGTGAGGGATCCGCTCCAGCTCACAGTTGTGCAGCTCCAGCTCGATGAGGCTTGTCATTTTCTTCAAACTGTTGAGCACCAACAGTTTGGTGCCGTCATTGTGCACCACTAACCGGATCAGGTGAGGCGAAAGCTCTGTGATGTTGGTGGGCATTTTTGTCAGGTTGCTCTTCAAGCACAGCGTCTTTAAATGCCTCAAGTCCCTCATCGACTCCAGGCCGATCATTTTGTTGTTGTCCGAGCTCAAATTACCGATGAGGTTGAGCTCCCTTAAGCTCCTCAGGAGGTACACCCAGGCCGGGATCTCGGCCACGTCGGTGAACTTGACGTGAAGGCAGCGGAGATGGTCGCGAAGGAAAGCGAACCCCGTTTGCTCGACTTTGGCCGGGCAGTGGCAGAGATGCAGCTCCAGCAAGCTGGTCATCTGCGAGACCTTCGCCGAGAACCTCACCTCGGGGATCAGCTCCAGCTTCAGGACCTCCAGGTCCGTGAGGTCAAAGACGGCATTCGGTAGGCCAGAGAGCATGAAGAGGTGCAGCTCCTGTTGGTCCTGAGGGTTGCGCGTCACCAGCTGCCGTAGCTTCTCGAATGTCCACTCGTGGTTGAGGCTGATCTCCCTCAGCTTGTTCTCACTGACCTCGGACAGGAACACGCCGAAACGTTTGGAGTAGAGCTGATCGTACTGGTCGACCATGTGCAGCAGGAATGCAAAGTCGTTCTTGACATCGGGAATGTCGCTGAAGCTGCTCTCTTCGCGGACCTTTTCGAAGGAGTACTCCTTCAGAGGGCGCCGGAACACCCAGAAGAGTGAGTACAGACAGGTCATGCCGTAGATCAGGATCAGAGCCATGTAGCTGATAAGCAGCTTGTTCAGCATGAACGCCATATTGTGCGTGCAGAAGAACTTCTGGTATCCCGTCAGGTGCTTGATCTCGGGTTCGCAGATGTGCTTGAAGTTGATCTCGACCAAAAACGTGGAAGTGTAGGACAATATGAGAATGAACTTGACGGTTTTGACGACGGTCTGCGCTACGTAAAGCTTGTAGATGAAGTCGCTGTCCTCCACGTGAGCGCGAAACTTCCGGACCTTCTCGAACAGGGCTTTGGCTTGCTCTCCGTCTTTCTTGTCCAGGATGGTCATGCTGCTTGGCACCTCCACGATGGGCTTATCTGCCGAGAACGCAACACCAAGCATGGGCGTGGAGGAGTTGACGTTTGTGCTGTCCTCTTTTCCCTCGGAGGACACGTGCTTCGGGGCCGAGGCGGTGCTGGTCAGACGCTGCTTGTTCTCCTCGGAGTCTTCACACGCCGTTTCGGACAATGCCTTTGTCGTCCAAGGAGATTCAAAACACCGGCCCAGGATGGAAACAAAGTGCTCGATCTTGGAACTGGTTTTAGGGTATTTGAACCAAAAATTGCTACTGACCATGAGAATCAAGGTGTGGATGAGGCAGAGGTACGGAAAGTACTTGGAATACCAGGGCAAGGCAACGTGGTAACATATTTGGTTGATGAAGATATACTGCTGGTAGTCCAAGTTAGTCTTAACCCCCGTCGGTTGAGGTTGTCGGACGTGTTGCTCTGCTGCTACAGACGTGTGGAGGTGCGTGGTGTGGATCTCGTGCACGGCCTCGTCGGGCAGGTCCTTGGTGTCCATCGAGGTGCTGGTGGTAAACACGGGGAGCCCTGTGGTTGCCGCCGAGACCACCTCCCGTGCTGCGCTCTGCTCCGGTTTGACCCTCGAGGCAGCTTCTTCGGGTTCTTCCAGATACGGAAGGCACGCCACCTGGTCCTTGGTGATCTGCATGGTCATGGCGAATATGGCCAGCATGAGCATGACCAACCCCAGGTAGTCCATAAAGACGTCCCACCATGGCTTTAGGATGCGATACGTTGGCTGGATGTCGTTCAAGGAGGCTACTTCGGTAAGAGTGAACATCACTGCAACACACGGAAAAAAAACATCAGACTCAGTTCAGAAACACCTTTAGAACACACGTACAACGCAGGAAAACATGAGGATGTTATTCTTCAACATTCACCACTTAAAGGCTGTGCTGGCAATCGATACTAACGTATTACTCACACTAAGTTTGACATCAAAATTAGTATATAATGGATTCACATTAGAAAGTATGAAAAGATTGAGAATACGAGAAATACCCAGATGTATTTTCCAGTCATTTTGGTTGTTTTGTGTATTTTTCAGGAATATTTGGGTGTTTTTGCTGTTGTTTTGTGTATTTTCCAGTCGTTTTGTGTCATTTACAGTAATTTCTGAGCTTTTGCCTTTGTTTTGTGTATTCTCCAGTCATTTCTTTTGTCCTTTTGTGTATTTTCCAGTAATATTTGTGTGTTTTTGCTGTCGTTTTGTGCATTTTCCAGTAATTTGTGTTTTTGTTGTTGTTTTGTGTATTTTCCAGTAATATTTGTGCATTTATGTTGTTGAAATAAAAAATAGGGCTCCTTTGAAGTTAAGTTTTGTCAGTAGCATAATTAAAGTTCTCCAAAATGTGTGAATGAAATGTGTTTTGGGCTGAACGATTTTGACCAAAAGCAAAATTGCGATTTTTTGCAATCAATATTGCGATTTCGATTTTACTGTGATTTTTCCTCTGTTCACCACAATGAATAACAAAAATGTACTTCATGCATTACTGGTCATTGATTAATAAAAAACTAGACAATGTTATATTTTTGGAATTCCAAATTTATTCAGTGGATTGCCCATCCGGTTAGGAAACATTAAGGAAAACCAAGCAAAGTGCAGAGAGTGCTGCAAACATATCTGTGTATTAAACTGTTCAACATCTGAACTATTCAGTAAACTCACTGCCTCCACGATTTCGAAATCGCGTCATGTAATATCGCGATAAAATCGCAAATGCAATTAATCGTTCAGCCTTAAATGTGTTTGAGTTTTATGGATCAAATGAGCACATGATATTCTACTTGGTCACTTTCTCACTTAAAATATTTTCAGAACTTTCAAAGGTGGAGAATCAACAGAGATATTTAGCCTCAGTGTGATTCAGGTTTTTAATCGTAGGTTCCAAATGCATCTTGGGAAACTTGGAAGAATTATACTTCAATGGAACACTCACCATCCTAATCATACCTACAGTATATATATAGTAGACAGTATGTATTCATTGAGTTTGTAGTATATAGTACATTTGTGTGACATTTACAAAACAGCCAAAGAGTGTGATCCCTTCACACCCTCAAACACAGCACATTTTACTCTCACCCAACAGCTCACAAATACAAAACCTCATCCAGAAGCAAATGTGTTCTGTTCTGCAAATAAGAAACGTAGCCATCAAACGAATACAGCATGTTTAACACGTCTCCAATTACAAAAAATGTTTTTCATGTCGACAAAAAACAATTCCACAACACTAAGAAATGTCTTTTTTTGTACTTATTTTAAACACAAAGTGGAAATTCCAATATGACACAGAATATATTAGGGATGCACCAAAATGGAAATGCAGAAACCGAAAACGATATAAATAAAGGTCAGAAACAAAAAAAAAACAGTTGGAAGTGAGCAAATACAAAGAGACAGAATCAAATCTGATTGGTTCCCCTGAATCTGCGGCTTCTCAGCCAGGTCTTGTAAAACCAGCAGGAAAATAACTTCCTCTACATTATTGTTGCTACGATCACATGGAAACCTTTGTTTTTTTACAATGAACATCTGTTTCAAAGGAAAAAGTCTGAAACCAAGATTGAAGAAGTGTCCTGGTCCACCTGATGGTATCCACTCCTCTATTAATAAAACTCATAATAATCAAAAACATCACATCTAAAGGTGTAAAATATGCTGTTTAATGGTAATAATGTTGCTTTAAATAAGCTTGTGAATAAAAAGAGCTTTTAATGCATAAACAGTCTGTGTTCCCCTTTCAGAAATCCCAATAAGACATTTTAAAAATAACTTGAAGAGTTTGTGAGCGCACACAGTTCTCTGGGTCAAATCCATAGGAGGATCCCAGAGTAGAGGGACACATAGTCCTGGAGGCTAAAACTGCTGCTGGAGCCACATATTTAACCTCCGGCCTCACAATCCTGGCATGGTTGAAGACGCTGAGACACCTTTGAGTCCAGAGAGTAGTGCACTCGTACTTCCTCACTGTCTCGTCTCCCTCATTAGATCTTTAAATGATGATTACACAATACATGGAGTCTAGACTGAGCTTAATCCAGATGTATTACACCATAGTTTAGCGAAGCTTGAAATAGACAGACTTGGGTAAATAAAGGGTTTGATGGTGGCTGATAATAAAGTCTTTACCTCACACACTGAACCCAATGTTAAAGTAGTCGAGGAAGAAATTAATTTATACTTATGTTTAGAATTAGATTTTGAGGGATATTTAGGGACATTGTTTACACACTACACGCAAGTAATGTAACTAACTGTGACACACCCGTCCCAGACACATTGATCACTGATACAGATTACGTGGGTGGGGCACCCAACGGAAGAAGAGGGGCGAAGGAGATAAAGCCGGTGAGGAAAACAATGCTCGCTCTCTTCTTCTGGATCCCGTCACAGTGAAGGAACTCAGAATAGTATCTCACTCACTCGTAAATCGTATCTGTAATAAATGGTGTTGAATCCATTCCTTGACTTCATCATCATTAGAAGTGTATGATTATAAATGTGTGTCTTCCTCCAGCATTAAAGAACCGGGCGGGTTATCGGCTCCAGACGGGATCGGAGCGCATGTCGGCTCTGGTCGGCAGTGTAGATCCTCTAGGGACTGGACCAGAGCACATGTAAAGAATATAATCCAACAATGTTAGGGTTTTTTTTTTTTTTTTTTGTTTGTTTCCTCTTTGTGTGCATCACGACATAGTCACATTTTATGCCACAAAATACAGGAAGTGCCAACTTTATGCATCACAGCACATGTTATTCAACCATTCAAATAGGAACCGTTAATACTCGGTGCAGAAAAATTATTAACATCCATAACTTTTAAAAATGTGTTTTTATCTGATCTGAGGGTCACATGATTAACATTCATGTCAGCATTAGAATAACGACCAAATCTCAAGAGTTTGTGTGTTTTACTTGTTGATTTGTATATCATCAAGTAATTTTGGTTGTCATTTAGTGTATTTTTCAGTCAAATGTGTATTTTTGTTGTCATTTTGTAAATCTTACAGTAATATTTGTGCATTTTTGTTGACCTATTGTGTATTTTTCAGTCATTTTTGTCTGTTTTTGTCATTTTGTGCATTTTCCAGTCAAGTGTGTGTTTTTGTCAGTGTTTTGTGTAATTTCCAGTGATTTTTGTTGTTGTTTTGGATATTTTTGGAGCCATTTTGTAAAGCTGTTTTAGTGTATTTTACTTGTTTTGTATATTTTTCAGTCATTTTAGTTGTATTTTGCATTTTCCAGTCATTTTTGTGTGTTTTTGTGGTCACTGTGCATTTTCCAGTCATTTTTGTGTGTTTTTGTGGTCACTGTGTATTTTCCAGTCATTTCTCAGTCATGTTGGTTATCATTTTATGTATTTTCCAGTAATATTTGCATGTTTTTGTTGTCATTTTGTGCATTTTCCAGTCATTTAGCACATTTCTGTTGTCATTTTGTGTATTTTCTAGTGATTTTTGTGCATTTTTGTTGTCGTTTTGGATATTTTTGGAGTCATTTTGTATAGCAGTTTTAGTGTATTTTACTTGTCGTTTTGTATGTTTTTTGGTTGTTGTTTTGTGTATTTACTAGTATCATTTTTATTGTCATTTTGTGCATTTTCCAGTCATGCATGTTTTTATTGTCATTTTGTGTATTTTTCCCAAGACATTTTTGTGCACTTTTGTCGTCGTTTTGGATATTTTTCTTACATTTTGTGAGTTTTGAAATAATTTTGCGCATTTTTGTCATCCTGCGTGTTTTTGTTGTTTTTTGTGTTACGACTGGAGTCATTTTGCATTCAATACCAGTGCAAACACACACACTACTACTGCTGTTTTAAAGCTGCGTAGTCATTTTCAAAGCAGTTTATCTCACAGAAAGGATTGTACATCAGCTCTTCTGTTAGATGTTGTGGTCTAAGTTGATGCAAAGCAGACTACGACATGGACAATTAATGCAGGGAAAACAATCACTAGCACGAGCACATGCAAACACTTACATTCACCCCTACAATCCAATTAGAGACTTGAGTTAACGAAAATCACATGCTTGGACTGTGGGAAAGAATTAGAGAAGAAGGAGGGAAACACCAACGCATTCAAACTCCAGGCAAAGAAAAACAGATTTAAAGGCATAGTAACACATTTAATGAGTGTTTATCATTACTACAGAGCTGCAGACATCACAATTAAATAGATGTATTTGTGTCCTGCATACAGTCATCCAAACAGGGTGTGTTGTTTGTTTTCTAAACTAAATGTTATGGTGATGACCTCGATTCATTCATTATTAGATCAATAAATCACTGACCTGATCTCTAACAGCATCCATTAACAGACGGGAGAGAAAACACCAACAATAACATCAATAAATGCTCTGAAAATGTGTGTATACAATAGATTCATAGTTTGACACAAGGATATGATAGTTTTAGATTTTTCCATTAGTTTTAGTTCTTATTTTGTTTTGTTTTTTAACTTTAATACTAATAATGATATTACAAAAGTACAGCCACAATTTTATTAAAGTAAACTCAAAATTTTAAGAGAATAAAATGCGGGTTTTGAGAGAAAAAAAGTCACAATTTAAAGAGAATAAATTCACTATTTTAAGAGAATAAATTCACTATTTTAAGTGGATAAATTCACTATTTTAGGAAAATAAATTCACTATTTTAGGAAAATAAATTCACTATTTTAAGATAGTAGTCACAATTTTTAGAGAATAAATTGACAATTTTTAGAGAATAAAGTGACAATTTCATGAGAATAAAGTGACAATTTCATGAGAATAAAGTGACAATTTCATGAGAATATAGTCACAATTTCATGAGAAGTCACAATTTCATGAGAAAAGTCACAATTTTAAGAGAATAAAGTCACAATTTTAAGAGAATAAAATCACAATTTCTAAGAGAATAAATAAACAATTTCAAGATAAGAAATTCACAATTTCAAAAGAATAAAGTTACATTTTTAGAGAAATAAACTCTGCTGTGTATTTATATCACTAAATCAAAATCCAAACTGCACCACATCATCATCACTATGACAACTGTGAAGAGAATATAAAAGAAATGTTTATTCTTGTATTATTACAAGTTTATTCTTGTATTATTACAAGTTTATTCTTGTATTTGGCTCTTCTGTGTCATATTGGGGCCTGATTTTATATAAATACATATATATTTAAAATGGCTCTTGTGGTTTTTCTATTTCACAACAGGTAACTTCCACATTTTCAGCTCTAAAATGTTATGTTAGAGGAAGCATGGGGCCTCTTTCTAGTTTAAACCTGTGGGGTGGGGTGGGGGGGGGGGGGTTGAAAAACTGCTGAGTTCACACAGCATATATCAACCAAAGCTCATCAGCTTTTCAATCATTAGGATCAATTAATAATTTACAGGTGGTAACAAGACTGCAGCTATCAGCTTCCTTTTAACTAGTCACAACTTTTTCTTCTGAACACACACACACGTCTATTTCTCTTAAATTTTGTCTGTTTAAGTCGTTTTGTGCATTTTTATAGCCATTCTGTGGATTTTTGTTGTCATTTGAGCGTTTTTTGTTGTAATATAATATATTTTTCTCTCATTATGTATTTTAAAAATTGTTTTGTACGTTTTTTCCACATTTTGTGTATTTTTGTTGACATTTTTAATATTTTACTGACTCATTTCATACATTTTTTTTAGGTCATTTTTGTTGTCAATTCATATGTTTTCCTCCCAGTTTGTTTTTTAATGTCCTTTTTCGTGTGTTTTTGGAGTCATTTTGCACTTCTTTGTTGTCATTTCACATATATTTCTCTCATTTTGTATTTTTAAATAATTTTGTACATTTTTATAGTCATTTTGGGTTTTTTGGAGTCATTTTCTGTGCTTAGTTGTCAATTTGTATATTTTCCTTCAAGTTCATGTTTTTTAATGTAATTTTTGTTGTCAATTTGTATATCTTGCTTCCAGTTTGTTTTTAAATGTCATTTTTTCGTCTGTTTTTGGAGTCATTTTGAGCTTTTTTGCTGTCATTTCATATATCTTTCTCTCATTTTGTATTTTAAAATCGTTTCGTACATTATCATAGTCATTTTGGAGTAATTATGTATGTTTTGTTGTCATTTTTAAGTCATTTTGGGTATTTTTGTTCTCAACTTGTATATTTGCATCCAAGTCTGCATGTTTTTTAAATGTCATTTTGTGTGTTTTTAGAGTCATTTTGAGCTTTTTTTTGGCTGTCATTTCATATATTTTTCTCTCATTTTGTATTTTCTTTTATAGTCATTTTGTGTATTTTTGGAGTCATTGTGTCTGTTATGGAACTAACCCTAAGCAAAGTAGGACACACACGCACACTTACTTTACTTATGTAAGAAGCCACATGTGAGGAAACTTGACACACTTGATTTGATTTCTTTTCATTTGTGGTGATGTGCAACAAACAGACTCTGCTGGAAATTCATATTTACGTTTTCAACACTGTTTTGTTTGTTTTTAACTCTGTAAAGCTTACAGATGGGAAAATAATTTTGAATGAATCTTATTTCTTAACATTTTCTGACCCGCTTCCTTATTTTAGGGTCACAGGGTTCATCTGGTGCTGGTCTTAAATGTGGGGCACAACTACGTTTATTCTAAATGATTAGAAAAGAAAAAAAAAAAAAGAAAACTGTTTTGTTGTCATGTTTCTTCCTTTTTTGTATGTCTTTTTAGGTCGTTTTTGTTTTAAATTTGTATATTTTACTTGAAGTTTGTATGTTTTTTTATAGTCACTGTGTTTTTGGAGTCATATAAAGCTTTATTGTTGTCATTTCATCTATTTTTGTATGTTTGTATGTGCATTTTTTTTTAGCCATACTGTAGATTTAGAGTGTTTTGTTGTCATTTTGAAAAATGTACTCTAATTTTGCAAGGTGTTTTTGATCATTTTTGTGTATTTTCGTTGTCAATTTCTATATGTTTTATTAATGTAATTTTTTCTGCGTCTTTTTTGCGTGATTTTGAGCTTTTTTGTATGTTTAAGTTGTTTTGTGCATTTATATAGTCATTTTACTCTCATTTTGTCTTTTTGAATGTAATTTTGTATGTTATTTTTGTAGTCATTTCAAACATTGAGTTATCAGTTACCATTTCACTTTTATTTTGCTTATTTATTTTTTGTCGTTTAGTGCATTTTTCCTGTCAATTTAAATCAGCCTTACAACTTGAATAGAGGTCAATGGAAATGATATATAATTATTATTTACAGCTTATTATTATTATTTCCAGCTTTATTTGTACAGTGAACAAACTGGTAGTTTTTTTGTTTTGTTTTTTTTTTTCATTATAGGTTAAGTTAAAGTTGTTTAATTGTATGTTTTATTCATTAACTGTTTTGTCTAGTTTCTTGTGCGTATGGAGAGTCATGAAGAGGTTAAAGTGTGAGTGTGTGATGGTGAAACAAACAGACATGCAGGCTGCCACATGTTTCACAGGCTTTGTCAAAGGAAACGGCACAATTTTTCAGAACAAAACACTCAGCCTGGCTTTGTTTTATCAGTTGTGTTCAGGTGTCTTAAGTCTGACACAGAAACCTGAACACCAGCATGTGTCCACTGGTGTTTAAACATTAAATCACTTTTTCCTTCATTATTGTACAAACTGACGTGAGACAAAGGAAACACGACCTGCCTGAGGCTGTTTTTAAACATATACTCACTTATCTTAATCCAATAAACCCGCGTCCACACAGCATAGCCACTTCTCCTCCGCTCCTCAGGTGCGTCTTTCAATAATCTCCGAGTCCGTTAACGGCGGACGGACACCGCTCGGAGGGAGGGCCGCGGCTCGGCGGAGGAGGAGCATTAGTCCCCGGGGAGAAACGCTCCGTCAGCGGCCGGCCGTCATGTCAGAGCCCGCTGGGCTGAAGCAGCTGCTGCTCCGTGCGGCCACGAACAGGTAGAGCTCATCTATAAATGCAGCGGAGAGAGGAGACGGATCCAATATGGACGCAACTGACAGACGGTCTGGGGTTGTGGGTGAGCACCGACGCCTCTGATTGGACAGTCTGTGGCTGTGGGGAGCACCGACGCCTCTGATTGGACAGCGAGATTCTAGAAACACCGCCTATCCTCTATCTCATGAGGCGTTCAGGGGCAGTGGGAGCTATCACAACTGCTGCTTCTTCATTGTTTAGGTTTTGTATTTTATTAACTATCGTTTATTCAGTTCTTAGAATTCAACACAGTTACATAGTGTAGAAAATAGTGGAAGTTTCTTTGCAACTTTACGTAAAAATATTATTTCATATAAATATTACTTTCTATCTCATAATTATGACGTTACTAACTCATAATTATGAATTGCCACAGTGATTTATTTTTATTTTATTTCATGGTGGAAATCAGCCTCCATAGGTTTGTCAGTTTGGATCAGAACTGTGAGTTTTTATAAAATAAAATAAAGTTTAATTTAATTTGACTTATTCTTCATTTCTTCATTTGTCTCAAACTTAAAAAAAAAATTTAAAAAAAAAATCAATAAGTCAAATACACCCATCAACTGCCTTTTTTTAAGCATCGAAATAAAATAAATTTAACGTAAATGTACAATATACAAATATTAATTTCATTGTTTGGCAATGGGTAGTTGTTCAGTATTTATTTTTAAAATTATTTTAAAAATAATGTTGTTCCTTAGTTCACTACTGTAATATTTATTAAGAATTTATTTTACAAAATAACATGTAACAAATATGATATAATAAGAAATAAATGATCATCAGCATTGAGGTTCTGATGCAAAAAGATAAAAATTTGGGTGTATAATTATTTATTATAATTTTTTAAATCCAATTGACATAATACATTTGTACGTCATTAATTTTTTAATAATTTTCTGTCATTTTAAAAGACTACAGGGTGCTAATATTTAAAGGACAACAATATATTCCAAATCTTAACACAATAATAAGCTAAAAAGGTAAGAAAAAACAAAAACAAAATATGGAATCACAATGTGCTAATATCTAAAGGAAAACAGGTGCTTCGTAAAAAAAAAAAATTTAAAAAAATGTAAAAAAAAAAAAAAAAAAAGCTAAATCTAATATGATCTAATTATTAGACTAGATCAGATGTGGGCAAGTTTTTTGTGTCCTCCAAAGAAAGCACTCAAAAATTTCTTCAAAAAACATTAAACATTAAAGAAAAATACACTCACCAACAAAAATACTCAAAAAGATTACAAAAACATACAAAACAAAATCACATACACATGTACAATGACAGAACAATACACATACAACATCAAAACTACACTAAAAGGCAGCAATAATACACAAAATGACTCCAGAAAGACAATAAACGGCAACAGAAATGTAAAAAAATTACCCTGAAAACACACAAAATGATAGAAAAATACTCAAAACAACCCCAAAAATATACAGGTGATAGAAAAATATACAAAAATGACAACAAAAATACACAAAATGACTTTGACAACAAACAAAAATACACAAAATGACTCCAATAACAAACAAAACGGTATCAAAAATACACAAAATGACTCCAAATAATGAACCCGATAAGACACAAAAATACAGAAAAATATGCTAAACTACTCCAAAAACTATACAAGTGATAGAAAAATACACAAAATGACTACAAAACGTACAAAGTGCCAACAGTTATATATGATCATCAGTGGTTTTTGTCATACTAGCTCAGAAGTAAACTGTTGAAATGAATTATCATACATGGTTTCTTTTTAACATACTATAATTAAATATCTTTATATTCAATATTCCTATTTACCCATAGTAAAATATATTCAGGTCAACTTTCTCAAAGCCTATTTTTTGGAACAAACAGTTTTAGAACATCTGATTTCAACTCAGTTTTAAATCTAACAATAACACAAACAAGTACGTAAGCGATGAGACAAATCAGATATACTGTAAATAACTAGGACACTCAGATTAACACTAAAAAAGACCGTTTGACCGAAAATCTAAATAATTAACAAATAAGAATAATTATATTTAATATATTAAACTTAATACACATTAAACAACTCATATACATATGTAAACAGACACAATAGACCCCTAAATGATGAATAATAATAATGAATAAATCAATAAACACAATTTGTATTGCTTTATATCAGCAGTAAATGTCATCTTTAACTAACTACAGTAACTGATAGTGTGATTTTTAAATGTAAAACATCTTCTAATTAAAAGAATACTGTTAGATATAAACTTTTGCTTTGTCCTATATAATGTGCGTATGTCCTGATCTTTGATGAGCTCATGTTTGTCCTTGACAATCACAAATATGTATCAGAACAAAAGAAGACACATGTGCAGACATGTGCCAGCCAAGGGAGGAGAAACACTAGATAACAACATGGAATAAAAATGCTGAGAAACTACGTCCGAGGCCCAGGGGTGAGCCGGCCCTGAGGCCCAGGGGCCCTGAGGCCCAGGGGTGAGCCGGCCCTGAGGCCCAGGGGTGAGCCGGCCCTGAGGCCCACAGCTGTGCATTAGATGACAGCCTGTTCTTTCCTACTAACTTGGTATTGTCGTTGATTCATTTCTGTTCATCTGGAATAAATTGATTGATTGACTGATTCAACAAAGCAAAACCTCTGACTATGTCGCTCTGTATGCAATCTCAGGTGCTGAACACGAGAGTATCTCAAAACTCTAACAAAACCTACTTCATTTTATAATATGACATGACAAAAATCTGGGTTTCCATCGTCTATGGCTGTGTGTGCTGATCTAATGCATGATTTCCAGCTCTTTCTGGATTCAGTTGGTGATGCACGAGCACACACACACACACACACACACACACACACACACACACACACACACACACACACACACACACACACACACACACACACACAGGGAGGAGGAAGTGTCTTCTCAGTTGCAATTCATTCAGGTTTCAACCGGTCTAGGGCTGCTGGCTGCTGCTCTCATAACACCTCTGTACTTTAAGAGAGAGCGAGAGAAAGAAAGAAAGAAAGAAAAGAGATCATGTGTTGTCGAGGTGCATGAAAGTGGAATGTAGAAATATGCTCTGCACGTGTATTTTAAACTAATATTATTGTCACAGTGTGGGGGGGGAAAAAATCATCCACTTTGTTGGCAAAGCTGTTGTTTCTGAGTTTATGTCACGATGTGAGGATGGAAAAAATGAAAAGAGGGAAAACCAGGTGTCGGTTTGGATTTGTGAAGCTACAGAGAAGCAACAGCGAAGAAGGTCAGATTCACTCATAGCAACCGTTCACCATCAGCTCAGTAAAGAATGAATAATTCAGCCTGAACTACAGTAGCTGTTGGATTCTGCAGAAGACACTGTATATCATTTAATATACATGTGTGTAAAAGATATGGGGCAACTTTTATCACAGCGGGGGCCACAAAACTGTGATTGTCTGATCTGAGGGTCACATGATCAAAATTAATGTAAGAATTTAGAAAAATTGTCAATTTAAGCATTAATGCAGGAAAGAACAAATGGTTTTTGTATGTTTTGTTGTTGTTTTGTGTGTTTTCTCAATTTTTTGGTACAGTTGCACCGTATTTTTTTTTTGCACTGAAACAATTTTTGTGGTTTCGAAGTAATTTTGGGGGTGGCACAAAATTAGGACCTAACCCTGCATGTGGTCCCTATTTTTGTTGTTTTTTTGGTGTGATTTTTGATTTTCTTTCATATTTTTGTTGTTGTTTTGTGTAATTTCTTATTTCCTTTTTTTTGTATATTTTTACATTTTTCTGTCAATTTGTATACATATTTGTGGTTTTGTTTGTTTTTTAGTTGTTTTTTTTATATTTTCCGGTTTCATATTTTTATTATATATATATACAGTGTTTTTGGAGTAATTTTGTGTGTTTCTGTTTTCCCTTTTATGCATTTTTCTCTAATTGTATGTATTTTTTAACATTTTTTTTGTGTGTTCTTCTTTGTCATTTTATGTGTTTTCGTTGTCCAATATTTTTTATTGTGTTGTGCATTTGTTTTCATTTAATATATTTTCCCTCATTTTGTATATTTTACTGGTTTTTTGCATTTTTGTTGTCATTAGGTATAGTTTTCTCTGATTTTTGTGTGTTTCTGGAGTCATTTTGTGTGTGTGTTCTGTCATTTTGAATATTTTTCTCTCCTTTTGTATGTTTTTGTAATTATGTTTGGAGTCATTTTGCGTGTTTGGTGGGTTTTTTTGTAGACATTTTGTGCATGTACTTTGGAGCCGCACAAAATTAGACCTAATAAATGCCTTCAAACACAGATTTCTTTCAAGAACTGTTAGCATTAGCAAGCTTTCTCTGTGATGCAGGATTATTCTATTTTATGAATTCCTTTCTCTGTGCATGTAACACCTGTCACATCCTGTTCTTTCACTTTGCACACTGAGGCACAGAGAAGGTGGAATCTAAGCAGGGGACGGATTTGTCACATTTCCCTCTCAGGAACATACATACATTTTTAATGCACTGCTCAAATGAACAGCTCTGCATAAAAAGGCCACTATCTATCAGGACTCAGACTACATAACAGATGCTTTGTTATGAACAGCTACGGTGTTACAATAGAGGGTTTCCACGGAGCGTCATCATTCGAGTCATCAACCCGGAAGTCGCCATATTGGCGATATTCAGCAGGTAAACAAAGCGCACGTACACAAGCAAATCTCAAATTTCGAGAGGAAATGGTGAATTATTGCCATGTTTTTGGCTGTAACAATCAGTCAGACCGTGAAAAACATTTGTAGTTTTATAGACTGCCAAAAGTTATAACAAGTCAGGGAGAACAATGTCCAAAATGATCAGAGGAAAGGAGGCGCTTGTGGCTAGCAAAGCTAAACCAGGACCTGCGAGGCAAAAATCTGAAAAACCTCTGAAATTGTTCGGCCCATTTCTTGTCAGGTAAGTGAATTGTTGATAGAGTGCCGCCAAAATGGCTGTTACTACCCAGAACGTGACGTCGGTGAAAACCCTCTATTCTCCCCAGGACACTTCCAGCTGTGTTACTGTCACAGCACTCCACCCCAGGAACGAGGCACCCGGCCCAGCCAAAGGCGGCCTCCAATCTCCCTGCTACAGAGGCCGGCACCCAGACGAACCTGCGCACCTACACTTAAAGCTGCATCATGTAGAATCGTGAGGTGCTTCACACTCCTCCCTCCCCTTCTAAAAAATTAACCGGTCTTCTTGGGAACGTTTGCGTACACGCACACAACTGTCGAACTCTTTGCGACAATTTTCTCCATAGAGACTAATAAACAAATTTAAAAGACTTTATCTTGTATTATTGGAGAGTGTTCTGACTACGTCCACACTGCAAATAAACTGGGTCTGTTCTTTCCACCTTAGATATTTTTTAATTATTCTGTCTGTTATCACTCTCTCTCTCTGACTCGGGGCAGAGAGCACACGGACTGAAAGCGGATCACGCGGAGTCCGGCGTTCATCCTGAACACGTTTGTACCTTTATAAGCCTTTTCACACTCTGGAGGTGCGCATGCGCGACCTGCGGGGGTCATAGGTCAAGAGGTATAAAAATGTGATCACAACGCTGTTTGTGCTATGTGCTGAGATTTTCAGCTGACTTTTTGTATGATAAATGTAGGCCTAATCTATCTGACATTCCAATATATTGCAAGTGCAACACTCAGACTCCAGTCACTCACTTAAATCGGTTTACAACGAATACATTTTATTGAATATTTGTGATTTTATTTGGTCAGGCTACCGGACTCATAACGCCACTCACTTGTTGTTGTGTACACTAGTTACAGTAGGTACGGAAAGTATTCAGACCCCTTTAAATTTTCTCAGACAATCCTGGCTATAGTTCCGTCACTTCCTGTTCTGTCACTGCTGGACCCGTGTCCTTCTAGCTATAGTTTTGTCAGTTTTATTTTAGCCCTAACCCTAACCCTAACCCTAAAACTAACCCTAGCCCTAACCCAGGAAATACCCAAAAATGTTTCTTTTTTCTGTATATGTATTTTTAAAGGTGGAATATGCCATGTTAAATAAAAATGAAGAAGAAAAAAAAGTCAGAAGTGGGATTTCAACCCACATCAGCAGAAGGAAACATCCTTAAGTCTAGCACCTTAGACCACTAGGCTATTTTGACACGGTGTTAATACAGGCACATTACGCTTATGTAGAAAAGGTTCGGCAGCGATGGAACTGCACATGTGCACAGGAAGTGCCGGAACAATAGTCAGATTTGTCTGAGTTCCGGGTCAGGAACTATAGATACTTTGTATAATAAAATAGAATGATTTTGAATTTTTGACCAAAGAAAACCCCCAAAAAACTACATATTGCAGCTTTAAGCCCCCCTTCTTGGGCTAAGAACCTCCACCAACCTAGCAGAAGCCACGTGCTCCTGGTAGACCGTGGCACTTTGTCACGTGTTATTTGTCACAGCTGAATAAAGCTGTTTTTAATCAGAATGTGATTTAGAAGGCTTTTCTGTTTAACTGCATTATTTTATTTCATAAAAAGGCCTTAAGGAGGTGCCCTTGAGCAAGGCACTGAACCCCAACACTGCTCCCTTCATTGTAAAGACTACCCAGAAAAGCGCTATATAACATTTATGTCAGAAAAAACCCCAACGTTATTATTGCGTTAACAGCTGCGTGGCGTCCGAATAGTCCCTCTTATCTCCTTTCCTATCTCCTTTCCTAACCACGTGGACTCAGCCCCAGTTTTTATTCATAGTGACCGCTTTCAGTGGGCCACACCTTGTTTGTCCTCTTTGTCTTTCCGTACTCATTTTGTGTGTGTGTTTTGTCATTTTGAATATTTTTCCCTGTTTTTGTTATTATTATTTTTGTGTTTTGGAGTCATTTTTGGTGTTTGGTGAGTTTTTTTTTTTTTTTGTAGTCATTTTGTGCATTTACTTTGGAGCCGAACAAAATTAGACCTGGGCCCCCGCGCCACATGTTTCCTATGTCTGCGGTATAACCGTTGGATTCAATAAAAGATGTATTCACATATTTGATGGTCAGTAAATGCCTTCAAAGACAGATTTCTTTCGAGCACTGTTAGCATTAGCAAGCTTTCTCTGTGATGCAGGATTATTTTATTTTACAAATTCCTTTCTCTGTGCATGTAACACCTGTCACATCCTGTTCTTTCACTTTGCACACTGAGGCACAGAGAAGGCGGAATCTAGGTGACGTAATAATCACACGGCCATGCCTCCTTTCCTCGGGGAACGCTCTTTCATCATGAGTACCACTTAAATACTAAAGAACAGTGGATAAAAAGGAGATAAGAGAGACTATTCGGACGCAGCCCCAGTTTTCATTCATAGTGACCGCTTTCGGTTGGCCACACCTTGTTTGTCCTCTTTGCCTTTCCGTAGGTTCAGCGCCCACGTGACCAAATAACCTTATAAATATTGGTGCCGAAGACAATCGTTGCTTTGAATTTCCGGTCAGAGTGAAACAGATATGGCGTCTACGAGCCGGTACGTAGCACATTCATCTCGCACCGCTGGACCTTCTTTGTCTCCTTCTGTGAATAAGTGTAGTTTAAACGCGGAGGTTTAGCTACAAAATGAACTAGTGGAAAGTTAGTGTAGACACATGCTGACGGTAGACGTCCGTCTATTGTCCTGGTTAGCATGTTAGCTGGTAAATGAGCATCGGATGTTGCCAGAAGTCGGTGTTTGTGTCCCCGCTTTGCTTTCACCGGCATCGGGCTGGCCGTTGACGTGTCCTCTGTTGTTGTTTTTGTTATTATTATTGTTGTTGTTGTTGTTGTTGTTGGTTTCTTGAGTGTAGCGCAGTTCACGTCTGTAAACAAACACTGTACCAATGTTATTATAATGTAATTACTGCCAAAACAAAGCGTTGCCACTGAATAATATAAACTCGAATTATATCTGAGCTTTAGCTATTAGCGTCTGTTGCCAGTATTTCAAGTTATTTTACCTACTTTTCGAAGTTGGTTACAAAAAAATTAATAATAATAACTTTTTCATTGTTATGTATAGTACGTAATTTTTGTGTACTTGGTCTTTTTTTCAACATGTTGTCTCTGTTGTTGTCGTTTTGTGTATTTTCGTGGGGGGGGTTTGCGTGATTTTTATTATTTATTATTAGTGTGTGTGTGTTGGTCATTTTGTTGTTGTTTTGTATATTTTCCAGGTTCATATATTTACAGTAACCTCGTGACAGTGTTTTTGGAGTCCTTTTGTGTGTTTTTGTTGTTGTTTAGAGGGGTTTCTGTGTTTTGTTGTCATTTCGTGTACATTTTTGTTGTTTTCTGTGTCTTTTGCTTTTTTTTGTATGTTTTTCTGTAATTTTGTTGGACTGTTTTTTTTGTGGTTTTGCAATATATTTGTTGTTTTTTGTGTTGTGGGTTTTTTGTTGTCCTTTTTGAGTATTCTCCTTTTATTTTGTAAGTTTTTGGGGTCATTTTTTGTGTTATTTTTATTTTTCACATTTCTCTCATATTTTTTTGTGTTATTTTATATTTTTTGTGTGTTCTTGTCATTTTACATGTCATTTAATTATGATTGAATAAATGTCTTCACTTCTAAAATGAATAAAAACATATTATTTAATTGTAAGTTACATCTTTTATTAAACGCTGACAGGTGTTAAAAACGTATCAACTCACATGATCAGTGTTTGATCACGTTTCAGTTGTTTTCTATGATAAATGGACTAAATAACACCATTTTTAACACTTTACTACTTTTAAAATGTTCAAACCACAGAAACTTCTTCAACTTTTTTTCCGCTGCTCAGTAACGGATGATGTCGCGTCCTGTTGGTGTCAGCATTGGTTTCTATTGGCTGTTTAATCAGATTAATAGCTGCAGCGCATGTGCCCTCACGTCTCTAATCAATGTATTTGGAAAATTGCTAAATACATTGTAATGGTAGGAGATCTTATTCATTTTTTTGTGCAACTCCTTTGTCTTGGGTCTCCTCCTAGGTTATTAATGCAGCATTAATGACACATTTGTCATCTCATACATAGGGGCAATGTCAAGGATGTGCGGACGACCTTTTTTGGAGCCAAAAGGTCGTGTCAAGTGTCAAAGACAAAATTTTTTCCTTATCTTTGAGTATTTATCGTACAAGATCGATGCTTACATTTATGAAAAGTTCATCTCAAGTGGAGTATTTTATTTAATTAGACCAACACTGTATGACCTACCAGTAAAAAGATTGGTAGGGGTCAAAGTTGATGACATCACAAAACAAAAAAAACCTTTGCTCAAGGTCACATTTGAGGTCAAGGTCAGTCTTCTGTTTTTTTGCATTATATAACTTGTCAACAAATCCAGATACAGGTTGTGATTTTTGCCAATTTCTAACTGCCAAATACGTATTCACCTTGAGAATACAGGTCTTGCCTAGTTAAATCTGTGATCGATCTCATGGGTCTTATGAAGATGTCCATTTAAGCTAAACACTGTCAGCTGGCTTGGCTCAGCTGGGGAGCTCCAAGCTGAGAAGAGTTTGATGGAATGGTGAAAGCCACCATGGTCACGGACAGCTTTAAACCAGGTTTAAACCATAAGCCTGGCTCTACTAATAAGAACACTTTGATGAAATACCCCCTGATTTGTTCAGGCTGGCTTCGTGAAATATAAATAAGGTGAGATGTGCTGATATTTGACTTAGGTGGCATTCTTCATGTCTAGTTTATCTGTGTGTCCTTGCACCGTACAGTGGTGCCTAACTACGCAGTGGTATCCTTTGTCACACTCTCTGAACGAGCAGCTTTTGAGCTTTCAGGGTCGCTTGGCAGAAAAGCAGTCACCTGTTACTTCCTGGAAATGAAATATATTCTTTATATTTACCACAGAAAAGTGTAAGACACATAGAGATAGGAAACTTTTATCATATCCGGGGTGCAAAGAAGGGATTTTATCTGATCTGAGGGTCATCAACATTCATGTCAGCATTTAGAATAATGATCAATCACAGCACTTTGTTGTGTCGATGATTTGTGAGTTTTTGTTGTTTTGAAAATAATTTTGAGTTTTTTCTTTATCAGTTTTTTTTTTTTTTTACTATTTTGTATGTTTTTAATAGTAATTTTGTGTTTTTATTGCAATTTCTTTGGAGTCAGGTTTGTGTCTTTCCAAAAAGAACAAGTTGTTGTCTTGCGTGCTTTTGTTTTTGTTTTGCGAGTTTTTAATCAATGCCTGTATTTTTGTTCACAATTTGTTTGCGTTTTTTGTTTTATTAAAATCATTTTGTGTGTTAAATAGTTTTGTATTTTTTCTTTTATAAGTTATTTATAATATTTTTTATATGTTTTCAATAGCCATTTTGTGTGTATTTTTCTCATTTTCTGATTTTATTTGTCTGTTTTGTGTGATTTTCTTGTTGTTTTGTGTGCCCTTCTGTCATTTATTTTGTCTTTTTGTGTGCTTTTGTTGTTGTTTTGTGAGTTTTTAATCAATTTGTGATTTTTTTTTTTTTTGTTCATGATTTGTGTGTGTTTCCTTTGTTGTTTCAAAAAACATTTCATTTTTTTTGATTTTTGATTTTTAATAATCAATTTGTATGTTTTTAAGAGTTATTTTATGTATTTTTCAGTCAATTTGGGAATATTTGTTTATTTGTGTTTTTTAGTCGTTGAGTGTTTTGTGTTTTCATTTGGTGTATTTTTCTGTAATTTGTGTATTTTTTGGAGTCAGGATTTGTGTTTTTTCCTTGTGTATGTTTTGTCTTTGTCAGTTATTTTTTGTTATGATTTTTTCTCGTTTACATTGCATCATACTTTTTAGTCATATCCACGATCAAGTCAAGTTTAATTCAGACACATTTACCTCTACACCTCCTCCTCCTTTTTTGGTTTTGTCATTTGACGGACTTCCTGTTGCTTGATCACTTTACTTGTGTTTTTCTATATCAGAGATGGTTTGGCTCTTCCCAAAGTTCAGTGTCCCAACCACCCTGATGCCATCCTGGTAGAAGACTACAGAGCGGGGGACATGATCTGTCCTTGCTGTGGCCTGGTTGTAGGTGAGTCCGTTTCCTGGACTTTGAATGTGTAAAGTTTCAGTTCAATATCCATATCGAAAATCGATTCGATATTGGCAATAAAAATAAAAATTGGATTATATAGGAATAAGTGTAAACTCTGCGATACAATAACTGAAGTGATCTTGAATTGTCATTATTTACTTTTAAAACTCTTTTATTTCAGTATTTTTTATTGGTTTTGAGGGTATTTCTCAGAATGTTTAAATTATTCTTTTTTTAAATATTCTACTTATGTTAAAGTTCAAAATATAATATTTAGTTTTTAGGGATTTATTCAGATTATTTTTCAGGGTTTTCTAAGTTATTATTTTATTTATTTCATGCAGTTGTGGAATATTCTTGTTTAAGCATTTACATTTATTTATTGATCTGAATAATATCCACTGTTATCCAGGAGGTTTATTAGTATTTTGCCCCATAGTATATAGTCATTTTAAAGATGTAAATCTTTGTTTTAATTTGAAACAAAATGGGTTAAAAGTGACCAAAAATGGTGGAAAAAGTGGTAAAATTGAGTTTTAAAAACCACACAAATTGGTTAAAGTTGGAAATAAAGTGGGCAAAAAATGGACAGTAATAGTGGTAAAAAGGGATTAAAGTGGTAATATTGGCCAAAAAGTGGCAAAAAAGTCAGAACAATTACTTTAAATTGTCAAATAATGGGCATGACAAATGATGAATGGGGTTAAATTGGCAAAAATAAGCATGAAATATGGTGAAAAAAGGTTAAAAGTGACAATAATGGGTCAACATATGTGACATTAGGTGGAAAAGTGGTGCAAAGGGTTTATAAGTGCTGAAAATGTCTTGGAAGTGGAAAAACGGTGCAGGAAAGGCATTGAAATGTGATGAAGTGGCAGAAATGCATTAAAAGGAGCAAAAATATGACAAGAAAAAGTGATGAAAACAGGTTAAAATATGGTAAATTTGGTGTAGTTGCAGAAAAATGGTAAAAAATAAGCAAACGGGCTCAGTTCAGTAAATATTCTTAATTTCCTAAAGGCATCTTGTTGTGTTTTGCAGGTGATCGAGTGATTGACGTGGGCTCAGAGTGGAGGACGTTCTCTAATGAAAAAGCCCTCAAAGATCCTTCCAGAGTGGGAGACGCTCAGAACCCTCTGCTCAATGGGGGAGACCTCACCACCATGATCAGCAAGGTGAGCCCTGTCTGCAGCTGGGTCTGATCCCTAATCAGCCCTCAGCGTCTGATTGGTTCTAACGCGTGTGTCTGACAGGGAACCGGCGCCGCCAGCTTTGACGAATTCGGAAACTCTAAATACCAGAACAGGAGAACCATGAGCAGCTCTGACAGAGCCATGCTCAACGCCTTCAAAGAGATCAGCACCATGGCCGACCGCATCAACCTGCCCCGCAACATCGTAGTGAGTAGAGACACACCTGATGATGGGATTGTGTGGTGGGGAATCTGCACAATCTGTAGGGATGGGTACCACCGAATTCTGTACTTTTTACACCTACCAGATTCTAAACGCCACTCACTTTGTTCTTCTTCTTCTTGTGTACATTAGTTAAAATCACTCCTCTGTTATTTGTGAACGGATCAGACTGAAATGTATCTATAATCTATGGATGTGTACGTATCGATGCTTGCAGCCCGATTTTCCATTTGGGGCCACAAAAGAAAAAAAAAAAACGAAAGTCGATTTCTCATATTACGACGGTTGGTGGTAGTGAATCATTGACACATACCAATGTATACAGTAAATGGGGCCCATTACTCCGTATGTGCCACAGGGGCGCCAGGGACTGAATTCTTGGGAACGTGGTACGTGCTATTCGGCGCGGAGACGTTCCGCGGGCCCGGCCGTAGTTCATCAGAACTTGTTTAGGTGACGACCTAATTATTTGATGTCGCTTCATGTAAAATCCTGTTTCGCTTGTGACTGTGAGGAGAGGAAGAGTTGGTAATTCCCCCTGCAGTGTCTGAACCAGGGTTTGGGTCAATTACAATTACCTCTTCAATTATCCAGTTCAATTGCAACTCAATTATGATTACGGCGGCCAATATTCCAATTATTATTTCCCCCTGGAAGTCAATTACTTAATAAATAAAATTAGTTAATAAATAACCAAATCAAGGTAAAACTTCCTCTTGTGTTAGCTTCCTGTTAGCATCTCTTATGATAACAGGTCACTTGTCTTAAATCAGCTGTAAAATACTGTAAAAATATTATTTATCATTTAATTTGTTCTTCATCTCTTGGTTAGCTTGTTAGGCTTCCTAATCAATGAAAATATTGGTATTAATATTTTTGGTGTGGGCGTCTGAGCCTTTTTTCTGTCACTATGCCTCTTGATTAATTTTTTTTTAATGGTAAATGACAGGTCGTGGGAAAACATAAAACATATTTTAATAATTGTTTGCTATGTAAGTGTGAACCATAGAATTTTAATCCTCAATTTTGCATTTAATTAGATTGTAGTTGACAGTTATTATAGAATGTCCATGCAAATTACAATTACAAAGTGAATTAGTTGAACTCAGTTATAATCCAATTACGATCACAACAGCAACAGATCTTTTCCAATTACAATTACAGTTATAATTACATCATAACTGTAATTATCAATTACAATTATAATTGAGCCCAACCCTGAACACAACATTGGCAGTAGCTGCGAGTTCAGCGATGGCTGAAGAAGTCGTATTTACTATTTATTACCACACAAAAAAGTACAGAAAATTGCTACCGATGCTGATTCACGGGTATCGAGTATCGGTTGAAATGTGAAATGTACTCATCCCTAGTGATCTATGAGTGAAACGTGAACATCCTTCATCATCGTGTCCTGTTTCTGCCCCCCCCAGGATAGAACCAACAACCTTTTCAAGCAGGTGTACGAGCAGAAGAGTCTGAAAGGAAGAGCAAACGATGCCATCGCGTCCGCCTGCCTCTACATCGCCTGCAGACAGGAAGGAGTCCCCAGAACCTTCAAAGGTCTCCACAAAGTCCACATTATTACCATTAAGGCTGTTGGAAATGTCACAATAACGTACAACTTACTTACTATATGACACACATGTCAAACTCAAGGCCCGGGGGCCAAATCCGGCCCTTTACACCATCCAATTCGGCCCGCAGCAGAAAGCAAAAAAGTCAGCGAAGTCATGAAACACTGTGTAAATGAAAAAGTAATTCAGCTGTAGATATCTCCAAAATAAAACACAACTTCAACAAAACTCCACAATATTTGCAGGGCTTACACATAACACTCTTATATCACATGATGGAAGTCATTTTTAGTCTCAAATTGATAAAATAATTATAATTTTTTTCCCAAATCCTGCAAATTACTTGAAATTATTGCACGGAATTTCCCCAAATTACATAAAAATTAGCTACAAAATGATTACATTGAAAGTGAAGTCACTTAGCCTCACCATTTCAAAATAAAAGCATCTCCTCTTGTCTTTCATTAGTTTTTTTAAATGCGTTTGTAAATAGGGCTCTTATTTTGAAGTTAATCTGAACGCATAAAGCACGTTTTACTCACAAACACAACCTCGTCCAAAAACATTGTGTTTTGTTTTGCCAATAAGAAACATACCCATCAAACAAATACAGCATGTTTAACACGTCTCCAATTACAAAAAATATTCTTCCAAGATGTGCACTTCTTCCAAGTGCACATCCTTCCAATTCAAGGATGTGCACTTCAAATCCTCACAAACACACGCAACGACTTTCAAATACAAAACCTCATCCGTAAACTAATGCCTTTTCTTTTGCAAATAAGAAATGTATCCATCAGACAAGCTCAGCATATTTAACAATTCTTCAATTACAAAAAATATTTTTCAAGTACAAAAAAAAACAATTGCACAACACTCTAAGAAATGTCTTTTTTTGTACTTGAAGGAATTTTTTTAGGGGGAAAACTTGGAAGTATAATTCAGTGGGAACGGTCATCATCCTAATCATACTAACTATACTTATAGTAGATTAATATACAGGTGCTGGTCATATAATTAGAATATCATGAAAAAGTTGATTTATTTCAGTAATTTCATTCAGAAAGTGAAACTTGTATAAGATATACATTCATTTAAATGGTCTCCAGAAGGAGGACAAGACACAACAGGCCATGGCCTAAGAACCTGTCTGTTCACAGAGCTCTGTGTCCAAGCACATTCATAAAGAGGTGAAGGGAAGGAAAAGATGTGGTAGAAAAAAGTGTACAAGCAATAGTGATAACCACGCCCCCTGGAGAGGATTGTGAAACAAAACACATTCAAAAATGTGATGGAGATTCACAAAGAGTGACTGTAGGTGGAGTCAGAGCTTCAAGAACCACCACGTACAGACGTATGTAAGACATGGTTTCAGCTGTAGCATTCCTTGTGTCAAACCACTCTTTAACTAGAGACAGCGTCAGAAGCGTCTCCCTGGGTTAAAGACATAAAGGACTGGACTGCTGCTGAGTGGTCCAAAGTGATGTTCTCTGATCAAAGTACATTTAGCATGTTCTTTGGAGATCAAGGTCCCAGACTCTGGAGGAAGAGACACAGAATCCACGTTGCTTGAGGTGGAGTGTAAAGTTTCCACAGTCAGTGATGGTTTGGGGTGCCATGTCATGTGCTGGTGTTGGTCCACTGTGTTTCCTTAGGTCCAAGGTCAACGTAGCCGTCTACCAGGAAGTTTTAGAGCACTTCATGCTTCCTGTTTCAGACCAACTTTATGGAGATGCACATTTCATTTTCCAACAGCACTTAGCACCTGCACACAGTGCTAAAGCTACCAGTACCTGGTTTAAGGAGCAAACTCACCTGACCTTAACCACATAGAACATCTATAAGATATTGTGAAGAGGAAGATGTGAGACACCAGACCCAACAATGTAGAAGAGCTGAAGGTCACTATCAGAACAACCTGGGTTCTCATAACACCTGAGCAGTACCACAGACCGATCCACTCCATGCCACGCCCATTGCTGCAGTAAAAAGTATTGAGTGATGTACATGCTCATACTTTTCAGTTGGCCAACATTTCTAGAATTTTTTTTTTTGTATCAGTCTTAAGTAATATTCTAATTTTCTGAGATACTGAATTTGGGATTTTCATTAGTTGTCAGTTATAATCATCAAAAATTCAAAGAAATAAACATTTGAAATATATCAGTTTGTGTGTAATGAATGAATATAATATGAATGAAATTACTGAAATAAATCAACATTTTCATGATATTCTAATTATAAGACCAGCACCTATATACCTATTGAGTGTGTAGTGTAGAGTGTTTAGTAAACTAAAATTATGTATTTTTATATGATAAAAATCTTACATTTATAAAAAAAAAAAAAGTCGTAATCGTGTTTTCAAAGTTTTTCTTTTTTCCCCGATTGTGCTTCAGAAATCTGTGCCGTCTCCAGGATTTCAAAGAAAGAGATCGGTCGGTGTTTCAAGCTGATCCTGAAGGCTCTGGAGACCAGCGTGGACCTGATCACCACTGGAGACTTTATGTCCCGTTTCTGCTCCAACCTGGGCCTCCCTAAGCAGGTCCAGATGGCTGCTACCTTCATAGCCAGGAAGGCTGTAGAACTGGACCTGGTCCCTGGAAGGAGCCCCATCTCTGTGGCTGCAGCCGCCATCTACATGGCCTCCCAGGCCTCCGCGGAGAAGAAGACCCAGAAAGGTGGGTGTGTGAAAAGGAGGCGGGGTTAATAATTCTACCTATTTTCAGGGAATTTCCTTTGATCTCCTCATCAAAGGCAGGGTTAAGGTCCTTAAAGCTGATGCGATTTATAGGTCAACAATTAAAAAACGGAAGAATTTACTCACGAACGAAGTTTCACGACACATTTAAACGAGGATTGGCTGAATCTGTGCCGACAGACAGGAAGTAGAATCTTAAAATATGATTTATATCATAAAATTGCAAATTTATTAAGATAGAACTTTATTCTCGAGATATTTCGACTTTAATTTTGAAATATTATGACTTTAATCTCATAAAATTACGATTTTATTAAGATACAACTTTATTCTCATGAAGTTAAGATTTTATCATTGAAAATTGCGGCTTTAATCTTGAAATATTATGACTTATCTCATAAAATTATGATTTTATTAAGATTCGACTTCATTCTCATAAAATTACAACTTCTCAAAATATTCTGACTTTAATCTTAAAATATTACGACTTATTCTCACAAAACTGGGATTTTATAAAGATATTTTATTCTCAAAATAACACCTTTATTCTTGAAATATTACAACTTTAATCTCATAAAATTAAGTTTTGTTTTAAGATACAACTTTATTCTTGAAATATTGCTACTTTAAACTCATAAAATTACGTTTTTTTTTTTATTGAAATATTACGACTTTAATCTCATTAAATTACGTTTTTTAAGATACAACTTTATTCTCATAAAATTACAACTTTATTCTTGAAATATTACAACTTTAATCTCATAAAATTAAGTTTTGTTTTAAGATACAACTTTATTCTTGAAATATTGCTACTTTAAACTCATAGAATTACGTTTTTTTTATTGAAATATTACGACTTTAATCTCATTAAATTACGTTTTTTAAGATACAACTTTATTCTCATAAAATTACAACTTTATTCTCGATATTGCAACTTTAATCTCATTAAATTATGATTTTTTTTTTAAGATACGACTTTATTCTCATACCTCGTAGTGCCCAGATTATTATTTTATTTTAACGTGACCCTAATACATCGTCATAATCCACAGCTTTGAATTTACGGCGTAAAGGTTCCCGCCGTCTGTGGGAGGAGCTTCGCTAACGTTTTAACCTTTGTTTTGTTATCGTTTCCTGCTCTGAAACTATGTAAATCTGAACTTTTCGTCTTTTCTTTTCTCAGAAATCGGAGACATCGCGGGCGTGGCCGACGTCACCATCCGACAGTCGTATCGTCTCATTTACCCTCGAGCTGCCGAACTCTTCCCTCCAGACTTCAAATTTGACACGCCCGTCGACAAACTGCCCCAGCTGTGAAGACTCCGCCCCCTCCTCCTTTATAAAGTGCTGATATTTTTTTGCTGTATTTACTTTTTAAGGAAAAAAATAATTTCTGTTGAATTTGGACGTGTTTTTTTTTTTTTCTTCTTCTCTGGTCGTGACCAGTGAGTTTTACAGGAAGCGCTCTGTGAATAAAGGAGACACATTCCAGCGCTCACTGGCTTTACAGACTGCACTCGCAGTATTTCATTTGATTGTATATACTGTGTGTGTGCGTTCGCGTGTGTGTATCCAAGTACCTGATGATTGCGATTTGAGGTTTCATACTGTACACATTAAAAAAAAAAAAAAAAACCCTGTTTTTTCCCCCGATTCCTCGTTTTTTGTTTTTTTTTGTTGTTGAAAAAAACCAAAAACGAGCAGGTCTATTTTGTTAGTATTTGTTCGTAATTTAAAACAATACCTCAGCAGTGACACAGATTTGGTAATAATAAACATTTGTTTACAACAATAAATGCTAATTTAAGGGGGGAAGCACTTTGTAAAATGTGAACGGATTATTCAATAAAACATTTTAAAAAATTGTTCCGAAACTGCTTTTCGAGCTCATTCATTCAAACACAAACATGAAACTTTACACCAGGTTTAAATAGTGAGTAAAATGCTGTACCATTTAAAAAAAAAAAAACCAGCTGGGGGCAACGACGACTATTCTCATGAAATTATGACTTAAATTGTGAAATATTGCAACTTTAATCTTGAAATATTATGACTTTAATCTCAGAAAATAACAATTTTATTGAGAAGCAACTTTATTCTCATAAAATTACAACCCTATTCTCGAAATAATGACTTTAATTCCACAAGATACGACTTCATTCTCAGACTATTGACTATTCTCCTAAAATGACAACTTTATTCTCAAATTATTGCAACTTTAATCTCATAAAATTACGATTTTATTGAGGTACTACTTAATTCTTGAAATATTGCGACTTTAATCTTGAAATATGACTTTATAAAATTACGGTTTTATCAAGATACAATTTTTTTCTCATAAAATTTCAACTTCGTTCTGGAAATATTACTTCTTTAAATATTGCAAATTGAATCTTGAAATATTGTGACTTTAATCTCAGAAAATTATAACTTTATTTATAGTGTGCGATTGAAGGGACGCTCTTTGTAAAATGTGAACAGATTATTCAATAAAAAAAACTTGTTTCGAAGCTGCTTTTCAGTTCATTCTTTCATTATTTCAAACACAAACATGAAACTTTATACCAGGTTTAAATGTTGAGTAAAAATGCATCATTAAAAACCAGCTGGGGGCAACGACGACTTTATTCTCATAAAATTACGACTTTATTCTCAAAAAGATTGCGACTTTAATCTTGAAATATTGACTTTAATAAGGTACGACTTTATTCTCATAAAATTTCAACTTTGTTCTTGAAATATTGTGACTTTAATATCATAAAATTGCAATTAAAAAAAAACAAAAAACTTTTATTCTCATAACACTCATGACTAATCTAAAAATTGCAATTTTATTAAGATACAACTTTATTCTCATAAAATTACAACCCTATTCTCAAATGATTGCGACTTTAATCTCAAAAAGTTATGATTTTATCAAGACACGACTATTTTATCAAAAATATTGCAACTTTAATAAAATTACGGTTTTATTAAGATACAACTTTTTTCTCGAGATACTGAGACTAATTTTGAAATATTACTTTAATCTCATAAAATATTGCAACGTAAATCGTGAAATATGACTAATAAAATTATAGCTTCTCGAAATATTGTCACTTTAATCTTGAAATATTATGACTTTAGTCTCAAAATTATGATTTTATTAAAATATGACTTTATTCTCACAAAATTACAACTATTCTTGAAATATTGATTAGGAAAAAACAATAAAAGCTAATTTAAAGTGTGCGACTGAAGGGAAGCTCTTTGTAAAACGTGAACTGATTATTCAATAAAAAAAAAATTTAAAAATTGTTCCAATGCAGCTTTTCGAGCTCATTCATTCATTCATTCCTTTGGTCGGCACCTGTTTACAAAATGTTTAATTCCTGCATTGATTGCAAAAAAAAAAAAAAAAAAAGACACAAACATTAAACTTTACACCAGGTTTGAACAGCAACGGTAATGTTGAGTAAAATGCTGTACCATCAAAAACCAGCTGGGGGCAACAACATGCAAAGAAAAAAAAAAAAAAACAACTTTGTACAAACTATGTTCAGCATTAAAAAATGTAAATACTGATAAAAAAATGCTTTTTTGCGCTCATTTGTACACACTCAGTATGTAAATTATATATATATTACACGCCCTGCGCTCAGCTGTCAACAGTTCATGATTGCAGGGCTACAGCCGGACTCGTGACGCATACTTTTGTTTTTTTTAAGTCCAGCAAACTGGTTTTTGGCTGCTTCTTTTTTTTTTTTTTGATTGTGTGAGTCGCTCACAAGCATCACATTCAACACGAAAAATACTGGAAAAAAAAAAGAAAAAGGAAAAAATCATCCTGAATGAAATAAACCTGAAAAACAAAAACTTCACTGACACACTCGGCTTTTAAAGAGATATCCTCCACCATTTTTACAAATCTGGTCTAAAACCTTTGAAATGTACTTAGAAGATCTATGTCTGATAAAACTCATTATTATGCACCATATTCATTTTAAAAATGGAACTACGTTACCATGTTATTGCCCGTGTTTCGTCATCTTGAAATCACGTGATTGATGATGTCACACGGCCCTACAGCTTGGAAACATTCCATTGTTTTCAATTCGTTCAGCCTAATTTTTTAATGATTTAGCTACTTTTTCATTCAAAATGACAACTTGTGCTGCTTTTGGTCGCTCTAAATAATCAGGAACAGTTAAAACTGTTGATGTAAACCTCTTGTTTACCAAAAGATAATAAAAAAAGTGAAGTGACAATGAAGCAAAGAAGAAAAGCTCTCCTAACGGACCTTTACTCCCACTTAAACAGTGTGCTGACATGCTCTGGTGGCTGAAGTAAGCGAGTAAAACACAGACTCCCACCATATGGACTTCTATTCTCAGGGTTTGTCTGTCTTTAACAGTCCCTCATAAAAGTTCTCCTCAAGGACCTTTACGCTCCCTTAAACAGTGCGCTGACACACTCTGGTGGCTGAAGTTAGTGACTAAATCACAGACTGTTGGACGCCCACCCTAAAGGTCTTTTTATGCACTGTTAAAGACACACAAACCCTAAGGGACCTTTATTCTCCCTTATACAGTACTAAGGACTGCTACGGACTTAAGGACTCCCACCTGTGATTTACTCGCTAACTTCTGCCACCAAAGCGTGTCAGGGCACTGTTTAAGAAAGAGTAAAGGTCCCTTAGGAGAGCTATTCATCTCTGCTTCGTCTACTACCAAACCACAGAGTGGGAACTGTTGCCCCGTGTGGTCAATTGTTTTTATCCGCTTTCGATAAACAAAAGATGTTTAGATCTTTACTTTAACTTTTCCTAATTATTTATAACAACCAAAAGCAGCACAAGTTGTTATTTATACCAAAAAAGCTGCTAAATGATCTAAAAATCAGGCTGAATGTTTCCCTCCAATAGAAAACAATGGGATGTTTACAGGCAGTGGGGCCGTGTGACATCATCAATCACATGATTCCAAGATGGAGGAACACAGGCTCTAAAACTGTGAAGTAGTCTCATTTTTAAAAGTTATTTAAATGAATATGTTGCATTATAATGTGTTAGATGTGTTAGACATTGATCTACTATTAAGGACATTTAGAAGGTTTTAGGCCACATTTGTAAAAACAGTGGAAGATCCCTTTAATGGATGGAAGGATCGAGCGTTTGATGCTTTTTTCACAAACGATATAAAGACAACGAGGGCTTTTCACAATAAAGATACAGGAATCGCGACGACGTACAGCTGAATATAATATGTACACATGAAAAAGAGACGACGGCGACAACAAGTATAACATGATTGTGATGTTGCCTTCTTGAAGTTGATGATATAAAAAAAAGAAAGACATTCTCAGTGGTCAGACCAACAGGCAGGAGAAGCTCCTTCACTCTCCGACACATTTTCAATGTTCTGTTCCTTTAATAAAAACAAAAAAAGTTCTTCATGTTGACTTTTTTAAAAAAAAGTAGGTTTTTTCCTCCAACACTTTCTTTAATGGCACAGAGTCACAGCCTCGGAGTGAGCGACGGTCACTTCACAGTGTGTGTGTGTGTGTGTGTGTGTGTGTGTGTGTGTGTGTGAGGGAGGCTAACACCAGTCTGCGATGTAATCAAAGTCAGAGAACATGTTCTGGTCGGCTGAGCTCAGAGCTCGAGGTTCTCTGGGCGGAGTCAGGATGGGAGCCTCTGAGGTAAATTCATCGTCAAAGTTGCTGACGTCGTTGGATCCGTGGATGGTCGGCACAAACGGAGGTTTCACCTTCTTCGCTAGTAGCCCGTTCCAGTCCAGGTTCTAGTGGAGAGACCATGTGTCAGAGGTCAATTCATCAAGAGAAAATGTATCACCATACTTAATGTAGATACCGATTCAATATAGATTGTGATTCAGATTTATTGCTATGTTAACTTTTTTCAGGAAATTCACTTTGATCTCCTGACATGTTTTCGACTGTCAGTCTTCCTCGGAGGTGTATGATTTTCAAGATTGTTTTTTTGTTTTTTGGTCATTTTGTGTTTTTTAAATTATTCTTTATGTTTTATAAAGTCATTTTGCATGTTTTTATTAGTGATTTTGTAAGTTTTTGTGAGTCCTTTCAACATTGAAATTTTTTTCTAGTCATTTTGTATTTTTTCTCGTTATTCTGTAAGTTTCTTTTAGTCATTTTGTAAGTTCATTATTTATTTATTTACAAAACGTGACAATTTATATCATTCAGTTTTGTTTATATTGAAGTTTTTGTATTTTTGTGAGTCCTTTGTACATTTACATTTTTTTCTAGTCATTTTACATGTTTTTTTTTTTTAAAGTGATTTTGTAGGTTGTTTTTTTTAAAAGTCATTTAGGATGTTTTTGAACCATTTAGTATGTTTGGTTTTTTTTGGTCATTTTGTGTCCCTTGTCTGTTGGATTGTATTTAGCGTGTTATTGTTGTTGTTGTGGTGTGTGTGTGTGTGTGCGTGTGTGTACGTAGTAGATCTCCATCTGAAGACGTGTGTCCTTGTTCCTCACCCTGAAGAACAGATGCTTCTTCACCTCCTCGGCGTCCTTCTCTCCTGCTCCGAGGCGTCTCTCTGGGCTCCTCCTCAGGAGCTGAGATCACAAAGACAAATACAAAACTGCACAAACAGTGGGAGAATCTATCCTATCCAATCAGAGACGGGCGTCTACACACCCTCCTCATGATGGAGATGGCCTCTGTGGACAGGAAGCGTGGGTAGCGGACTTCATCGTTGACGATGCTGTCGAACACCTCCTCCTCATCGTCTCCAGGAAACGGAGACTGAAAGGAGACGAGTCGGGAACGTTACTCACAGAACCAATGAAAAAAAGAAGGTGTCAAAGAGGAAAGACGTGCTCACCTCTCCCACCAGCATCTCAAAGATGAGGACTCCCAGTCCCCACCAGTCCACAGCGCGGGTGTATGACGTCTCTGTTAACACCTCCGGGGCTAAAAACTCTGGCGTTCCACAAAAGGTGCTGGTTCGATCCCTGAAACCCATTCCTGCACACAGAGGACAATAAAACAGTCTGATGTCGGGCATATGATGGTAGAAAGGCAAATGTATATGCATAGCGCATTTCAATGTACTCTGTATTATATTTTTTCATTGAAATATACACCAAATTCATTGCATTTTCCAGTTGACAGTAATTCAGGGGCTATCTGATCTGGGGGGTTGTGAGCTTTTCAATTACAGAAAACAACGTGCGAGAAGTTTTTAGCATTAATTTCAGAAAAGTATTGCTGCCTCACTTTGAACAAGCCATTATTGAATGTACGCAGACTTATTCTGTATAGTTCTAGATGAATTTGAAGTTTTGTTGATCTCCATTTACGCTCAGCTCTTCTACAATCAGATTTCAAATTCTGCAATATCTCAGTCCTCCTCCAAGATGTTTTCTGTGTGTTTGGTTTTCTACTAGTTTTGACTGGAGCCACCACATCTATGACATTACAGACATTTCTATCAAACTCATCCAGGATAACACTGTGTTAAAATAAGGAAGTAGAAAGTAGATACTGTGAATTTAGACAAAGAAACCGATTGTTGTCTAGGGCCTCCGATTTTCCATGAATGCGGAAAATGGATAAATAATATGGAATTCACTTCATAAAACAGACATTTTTTAATCAAGTGAAAATTGCAATCTGACGTTGAATATACGAGGCATGGTAAAGTGTTGGCCCGGGGGCCACATGCGGCCCTCGGCCTGATTTTGTGCGGACCAAATTGAAATTCAAGAAGTTCATTTGACAGGACAGGAAAATAAAATGAAAAACAACAACAAAATAACAAAAATGTATAAAAGGAATTTTTAAAAACACTCACAATTACTCCAAAAATACAGCAAATAAAAAAAACACAATAAATGACACACAAAAAACTCCCAAAATACTCGAACTAACATTAAAAACACACAAAAGGGGAGGAAAAATATAGAAAATGACAACAGAATTACACAAAACTACCAACAGTTGCACAGGAAAACTAACATAAGAATGTACTGAATGACTTTAAAAAACAAACTAAACAACAACAAAAATATACACAATGATTCAAAACACACACAACAAAATTATAAAAAACATTGCACAGAATCACTCCAAAAAACATAGAAAACAACAAAAATACACAAAATGACTCAAAACAACAACACAATTACACAGAATGACTCCAAAAACACACAAAATAACTCATAACACGAACAAAAAACATAAAAAATAACAGCAAAATATACAAAAAGACTCCAAAAATACACTAAATGACAACAAAAATACACAGAATGATACACAAAACACCACAATTACATAGAATATTACACAAAATGACTTGAAAAAACACACAAAATCATTCATAACACACAATAAACATAAAAAATAACAGCAAAATATACAAAACGACAACATAAATGCACAAAATGACTCATAACACACAAAACAACAACATAATCTCACAGAATGACTTTAAAAACACAAAATGACAACAAAAATACACACAGTAATTCATAACACACAAAACAACAAAATTACACAGACTAATATTATTACACTGTAAGTTTCTCAATAAAAGTCAAAAGTTTTTAAGTCTTCACTAACATTTAGTTTCACGTTACCTTCTTTACAAAGTCCAAAGTCAGCGATCTTCACGTAGCCCTCTGTGTCCAGCAGGAGGTTATCCAGCTTCAGATCTCTGCACGGTGTAAATAAACCATAGATCATGTGTTTCCTGTGATCAAACCGTAGCAGCGTAGTAATTAAACGTTTACCTGTACACTATTTTATGGTCGTGTAAAAACTGCAAACCCAGAACGACGCAGGCTGCGTAGAATCTGCACAGACAGGAAACACGAAGGTTAGATGATGATGATGATGTAGAGTAAAAGTTCTGAATATAAACCATGAGCTGGTCTCACTCACACGGCCCGAGGCTCAGAGAAAACGTCAGCGTGGATGTGCATCATCAGGTCGCCTCCCGCTGAGTATTCCATGACGAAGCACACGTGTTCCTGCGTCTGGAAACATGCAAACAGGTTGACCAGGAACGGGTGGCGGACGCTGTTCACCGTCTCAAAGATACGCTTCTCACACATGAGGCTGGAAGAGGAAGAGGAAGAGGAAAAGGGAGAGGAAGAGGAAGAGACTGTGAGGCACTGCAGTCAATCTAAACATTAACACCGCAACAAACAAATGGTTGGCTCTATTTTTGTGTTTTTTTCTCTCGTTGATGCATTTTTGGTGTTTTCTGTGTATTTATCTCTCATTTTATATGTTTTTATTGTCGTTTTTTCTTAATTGTTTATTTTGGTAGTTGTTTTGAGCATTTTTCTATAATTTTGTATGTTTTTTGGAGTCATTCGTGTATTTGGATTGTCGTTTTGTGTATTTTGTTATCTGTGTGTTTTTCTGAAATTCTGTACATTTTGTTGAGTCATTTTGTGTATTTTTATGTAACTTTGTATGTTGTTGGAGTACATTTTATAAGTCGGTTATTCAGTTGTACATTTCTCTGTAATTTGTGTGTTTTCGTAGCTGATTTGTAAAAGTGTATCTCATTTAATGTAGATTTTTGTTGTCATTTTCATATATTTTTCTAAAAATAGGTCGTTTTTTGAGGATCATCGTTGTCATTTTAGTTTGTTTTGGTCGTTGTTTTGTGTTTTTCTATATTTTCATTGTGTTTCGTGTATTACTGATAGTTTTGTAGTTGTTTAGTGCAATGTTTTTTTTTTAAATATTTGTGTTTTTCTGAAATTATGTATGTTTTATGGAGTCATTTTGTGTATTGTCACTGTCATATTGTATGTTTTTCTATCATTTTTGCTTATTTTGGTAGTTGTTTTGTGCATCTATAATTCTGTATGTTTTTAGGAGATAATTTGTCTATTTTTATGTACATTTTGTATGTTTTTGTCATAATTTTAGTGTATTTTTTTGTAAACTGTTCTGTTATTGTGTGCTTTGGGAATGTTTTTGAGGACTCGTGCAGTTGTTTTGTTGCCCACGTGCGCTGTAAATCATAGGGAGAGTCAAACCTTGGTCTCACCTGTCAACCTCGTCACGTGCAATGATGTCTCCTTTCTTCAGAGCTTTGATGGCAAACATTTCTCCTGTGCTTTTGTATTCCGCTAAGAGAACCTGCAGAGAACAGAAACACTTCAGAATCAGCAGGAGGTTTTCAAACTAAGAAAACCACAACAATTCAAATGATTTAAATGCTTTCGAGACAGGGCAGCTAATTAAATAATCAGTCTTTTGTAGTTTGTCAAATAAAAGCTTTAGTAATTGTAATTCACATTTTCCAACTGTAGCGCTAATTTTGCACAGCCTCAATAATTTAACGCAAGTGTAAGAAGTACAAAATAACAGAAAAATACACAAAAAGGCCACAAACAACATGAAATGAAAACAAAAATAAATAAAAAAATACAGTAAAAGTAACCAGACAACAAAAAATGACTCATACACAAAACGACAACAAATATGGATAAAATGCAATAAACAACAATAAAATCTCACAAAAACCCTCCTAAAATACACTAAACGACAACAAAAGTAAACACAATGATTCATAATACACAAAACAACAAAATTAAACAGAATGGCTTCAAAAATCCCCACAATAACACAGAATCACTAAATAAAAAGAAAACAACAAGAACACATAGAATGACTTTAAAACACACTAAACGACAACAAAAAAACACACAAAAATTAATAACACAAAACAACAACATTACACAGAATGACACCTAAAACACAATAAATGACAATAAAAATACACAAAATGATTCATAACACACAAAATATCAGCGAAATATACAAAACGACAACAAAAATGCACTGATGTCATTGATCGGATCGGCAAAGTAAGACATTACACCCGATCACACAAAAAATAAACAAAACAACAATGAAATTACACAAAATGACTGCAAAAAACATACAAATAACGACAAAAATACACAAAATGACTCTAAAAACAAAAAACAACTGAAAAATAAACAAATCAACAAAAAATCTCATGAATGACTCCTAAAACACACTAAACAACAAAATTACACAGAATATTATACAAAATAATGTCCAAAAAATACATAAAATGATTCATACACAAAAAGCATCCAAAATAACAGCGAAATATACAAAAACGGACAAAATGACTTATATTTTATCTATTTATTTCAAACCATCCCACCAAAAAAAAGCCAGATGAAAATGAAAACACACAACACAATTACACAGAATGACTCCAAAAATACACTAAATGACGACAAAAATACACCAAATGATTCATAACATCCAAAATAACAGCAAAATATAAAAAATAACAACTAAAATGTGTGCATTAATGCTCAGATTGTTGATTACACTAAAAGTCTCACCTTCCCAAAGTGACCACGACCGAGGACCGCCACACATTTGAAGTCCTGCAGGCTGAAGTGAAACGGTTCTTCTTCCCTGGAAACATCAAGTATATTAGGATGAAGCTCAGATTTCAACCACCAGGGGGCGACATTGGCAACAATATGATTTAATCTGTACTGATATTAAACAAAGAAGTTTAAAAAGTAAAAAAAGAAGGAACCAAAGGGAGCTGACAGACCTTATCTCCTGGTCTCTGTGGAAGGCAGTGAAGTCCAGGTCTGGATGATGGATCTGCTCCACCTCTCCATCCATGTCAGGCTTCATCATCATCACGCTGTTCCTCTTGTTCAGGAAGTCGAAGGAGGCGAGGGCATCCTGCACAAAGCGAGGAGGATAAAAATAAACATGGGGGGGGAAAACAGGAAGTGAGGAGTACCTTTTTCTCTGTTTGATCGTGTATTTAAAAAAAATAATAAATTATTAAAAGGCTTCAAAGTACAGGAAATAAATGTTCTTTAATCTGATGATGGATGGAGCTTTTATTGCCTGACTACAGTAGATTGTTAGGCCTAGAAAATTTACTTTAAACCATTAACCCTTCATTATCCTTAGAGTCAACAATAGTTGACTTTATTTAGAATTTTGTATTTTTGTTGTCATCTTTAGTACATTTGTAGTCCTAGTGTATTTTCGTTCTTTGTGTGTTTTTGTTATCCACTTTGTGCAGTTGTCCTGTATATTTTTCTTCTTTTGTGTACTTATACTTGTGCTTATGTTGTGTATTGTTGTAGTCATCTTGTGTATTTTTCTCTTTTTGTGTATTTTGTAGTCTTGTGTATTTTTGTCCTCTTGTGTATTTGTGTAGTAATCCTGTATATTTTTCTTCATTTGTGTACTTTAGTAGTCACCTTGTGTACTTGTGTTGTCATCTTGTGTATATTTGTAGTCGTACTTGTATTGTGTAACTTTGTAGTCGTATTGTGTATTTTTGTTCTACACGTGTTTTTGTTGTCATCTTCTGTATTTGTGTAGTTGTCCTGTATTTCTTCTTTTGTGTACTTGTACTTTTATTGTGTATTGTGTATTTTTGTAATTATCTTGTGTATTTTTCTCCTTTTGTGTATTTTTCTTACTTTGTGTTTTTGTATTAATCTTGTGTATTTTTGTTCTTTTGTGTGTTTTTGTTGTCCTCTTGTGTATTTGTCCTGTATATTTTTCTTTCATTTGTGTACTTTTGTAGTCCCCTTGTGTATATTTGTAGCCGTAGTTGTATTGTGTATTTTTGTAGTCGTATTGTGTATTTGTTTTGTCGTCTTGTGTATTTTAGTTTTGCGCCTGTATTTCTTCTTTTGAGTACTTATTGTGTTTTTGTATTAATCTTGAGTATTTTTGTTATTTTTATTGTCCTCTTGTGTAGTTGTCCTGTATATTTTTCTTTTTGTGTACTTTTGCAGGCGTATCGTGTACCCCAAGCGGTTTCAAAACGTATTTATGTAATCAACAAATAAACAAACGTGCCTGACACAAAAATTTGGTTAAACAATTTTGTGAAAATTATTTTGTGGAGGAAAATAAAGGGTTACATGTGTTAGTAATATTTGAAGAGAATAAGAGGGTTAAAAAAAAAAAAAATCACTCCGAACCTGGACTTCCTCCTTGTTGGGGAGCTTGTGCTGCACCATGGGTTCTCTGATGTTGTCCAGTACTGTGTAGCGTTGGGCTCCTGGTGTGGACTCTTTGTCAAAGTCTAGTTTGGTCACCAGTGGGTCACTGTGCACACACACACACACACACCAACGTATGAATAACACACACTTTAATAACTAACACCGGGCTCAGAAAGCAGCCAATAGCAGACATGAGAGAGATACACAAGATGATGACAAAGATACTAAATAAAGACACAATACGACTGCAAAAGTACACAAAAAGAAAAATATACAGGATTAAGTACACACAAGGACAACGAAAATACACAAAAGAACAAAAATACAATGACTCCAAAATGAGACAAAAGAATACAAAAACACAATTAAAGGCACAAAAAAAAAATCCAACATAAATAATGATAAAATACACAAAACAAGGCAAAAACATACAAAATGATAACAGAAATACACAAAATGACACACACACAAACCTTGCTGGGTTTGTGCATTTTCGGAGCCATTTTGTGTATTTTGGACGTAATTGTGTATATTTCTGGTGTCATTCTATGTATTTTTCTGTCATTTGGTACAATTTTCTGTCATGTTGTGTCTTTGCTGCTTTCAGTATTTTTTGGAATCATTTTTTATATATTTGGTTGTAAGTTGGAGTCATTTTGTGTATTTTCTCTGCACTTTTTATAAGTTTTTGGGATTTTTTTGTGTGTTTGTTGCAATTTTGCATATTTTTGTCATCATTTTGTGTATTGTTCTGTGATTTTGCACAGGGTATTTCTTTGGAGTCTTAAGTGTTTTTGTTGCAGTTTTGTATATTTTATGTTATATTTGTGCTCATCTTGTGTTTCTGGAGTATGCAGTCGTTTAAGCTTTTGGGTTGTTTCAATTTGAAAAAGAATGATAATTTCTTTGGTGAAGCAGAACATTAAAGATGTGTGTGTACCTGCTGGGTGTGGGTGAACCAGGCAGGCTGCTGGGTCCAGTGTCCACTGCCTGAGGACTGAAGGAGTTTGTGCTGACGGTGGGAATGGCTCGTCTCACAAGACGGCCCCAGGTGGCGATGTTGATGTTCATCTGAGGAGCTCGAAGGAACGTCTTCCCTGATATACACACAAAACACACACACACACACATCAGGGACGTGACCAAAAACGAGGACAACAGGAGAGCAATGAGCACAGATTATAGAAGGAACCCTAAGTAAACACACAAACATGACTCCCCATAACATAAAAACTTACAGAAAAATACACAAAAGGGCAAAAATATACAAGACAACGACAAAAAACACAAAGGAACAAAATTGCACAAAAGAAGAAAAATACACAAGACGACAACACATTTGCACAAGATGACTACAAAAATACACAATACTACCGCAAAAGTACACAAAAAGATATATATACAGGACAAATACACGAGAGGACAACACAAATATACAATACGACCGCAAAAATACACAATACCACTGCAAGAATAGACAAGAACAAAATTACACAAAAGAAGAAAATACACAAGACTACAGGTATACACAAGTCGACTACAAAAATACACAAGATGTCAAAACAAATACACGATACGACGACGAAAATACACAAGTCGACTACAAAAATACACAAAAGAAAAAAAACACCACAAATATACAGTACATAACATGACAACAGAAATTTTACACAAAATAACTACAATATACACACAACACGACGACAAAAGTACACAAAAGAAGAAAAATATACAAGACAACCACACAAATAAACCAAAAAAAAGACTGCAAAAAATGCATTTACAAAATTACGACAACTAAAACAACATATAAATGACTCCTAAAACAAACAAAAGAATACAAAAATAAAGTGAATGACTCGGGAAAAAGCCCCACACAAATAACAATAAAAAAATACAAAATAACAACAGAAATACACAAAATGACACACACACACACACACACCTTGCTGCTTTGAGAAAATCTTCTTTTGTCTTTGTAACTTTGGTCGTCTCTCAATGACGGGGTTGAAAAATGTTACCTGGAAAATTAAAATAAACCTGGTTAAAAACTGCCTGCGATGCGTTACATTAAAGCACAGACGAAAAATCATCCACTTAATAAGATTTTTTTTTTCTTCTTTTATTTGAATCAATGCATTTAAAAAATAAAATTAACATCAAAAAGCTTTTTAATTCTCCTTCTTCAATTGTCAAGTCAAATAATTTCATGCCTCTAACGGCCACAAAAGTAAAAAATTCTAATTCAAAGTTCCTCATTCGGTAAACTAAGATTAAGTTTATTTTTCTCTGGTTTAAATTTAGTTGTAGATACAGGAAACTGTGATCAATATTAATTTATCGCCTAAAATGAGTTAAGTTCTGCAAAGTATTTCAAACGGCGCTTTAACTGTAGGTCTGTTTATTCTTGTCCAGGGACCGTTTTTTCTTTACACATTTTCACTGACCAGGGTTTTCTCTGCTCTGAATGTACATGAATATTTAATTTTCAATGTAAAACAAACATTATTTATGTATTTTATGTTTTGTTGTTAAAATGTATGTATTTACCTTAGAGTTTATCATTTAATTTAAAAATATACCAAATTTAATTTCATTGAAAAGTCTTGCTTCTTGTTACAAATATTATTCCATTTAAATGTGACTGAGATTAAATACTGTAATTAATTAGATTGTTTTAAATGTATTTTTTTAATCGAGTTCCACCCCTAATAAATACATAAAAAATAACTAATAACTTACCATGTCGAACTCTTTAACATTAAAAACCTTTCATTTATTATGTCTCTATCTGTTTACATTTCTAATTCAAGGTTCCTCATGAAGTAAACTCAGATTAAGTCTATGTTCTCTTGTTTTAAATTTAGTTACAGATACAGGAAGCTGTGATCAAATTCTTCCACTCAAAATAAGTCGTCTTCTTAGAGCTGCTCGATTAAAGAAAAAACTAATAATCATGATTATTTTAGTCACAACTGAAATCACGATTATTTGTTAACCAAAAAGTTATTTATTTTCTGTACAAAAAAAAAGTCAAAATATATTCTTTAAACATAAATAAAATCCTTCAAACACTAAAATCAAGTGTGTTCATTTGACTTGCCTTTCTCGTTTACCAAGCGTTTTTTGATGCGTTTCTCCAGCTATGTTTCAAGGTTGCTAGCAACAAACTCCTCGTGTTAGCCTGTAGGCTAGCTTTAGCGTTGAGAGGGGCGGGGCTTAGGAGCTTGAATTAAACAATTAAAAGTTTAGCATCAATAATCATTTTTTTCTCTTGTGTGCCAAGCTTTATTCTTTGTAGATATCTTAAATTATGGATTTCTTTTTATTTCATAAAGAAAACACATGTATAATTTAAATACATTATTTATTTATTTTCTTAAATAACGTTTTTTTCACGATTGTTATTTTTGTAATTGTTGAGTATATTTATCAAAATTGGATTATGATTAATTGCACAGCCTTACTTCTTCTAATTTAGTTTCTACAGTTTCTAATGAATGCGTCACCGCTAAAACCGAGTAAAAAAAACCAAACAAATCAATTTAATCGATCTTGAATCGATTTCATTGAAATTTTCCAAAATCGATTCATAGGTGCTGAAATATTTTTTAAATTTTTTTTTTAACTCTATAGCGTGGCGTTAGCAAAGTGGACTACTGCGACTGCTCAACGCGAGAGTGCATTTGATTCTTTATATTTATTATTTATTATTATGATTATGATACTGTTTCTGTTTTTTGTTTTTGTAAACAGTTTGTCTAGTGTGACGAAGCTCGATTTTTTGGCGGCATGAAAACCAAAAAAATCCACAAATCAGCCGTGTCATTGTTTAAGCCGCAGGATTTAAAGCTTGGGAAAAAAAGGTTTGTGGCTAATAGATTGGAAATTACGGTAATACGAATCGAAAACAAACTGAAAACCTTATTAATCAAAATGGAGTCGATTCAGGAAATTGGCCCTAAAACCCAGCTCTGGTCACCTCTGCAAACAGCATGCCCTGTGGCTCCAGGTACAGACACATGCCGTGGCGTTGGTTGTCCAGGAAGTCCTCCAACCGCAGGAACTTTACGGCGCAGAGCGAACGCCAGTCCCTCCAGTACACAGAGATCTCCAGCTCACGAGACTGCAACACACCACACACACGCACGCGCACCACACATTTGCATGTTGGTCACAGAAAAAGATGAGGATCACAAAGAGTGCGTGCATGTGTCAGGGTTTGGGGTCAATTATATTTGTAATCGCGTAACTGATAATTAATTACAGTTATGCCATAATAATAACAGCAACTGTAATTGAAAAGAGCTGTTGCAATCATAATTGACTTATAGAGTTCAGATAATTGACTTTGTGAATGTAATTGGCATGGAAATTCTATAAAAAACTGTCAATTACAATTGAATTAAATGCAAAACTGTGGAACCACGTTACAATTCTATTGCTCACACACATACTTGGTTAATAGTTATTAAAATGTGTTTAATATCAACTTTTCCCACTGCCTGTCTGTTTTCCTGAGGATCATTTTACCATTTAAAAAGAAACGTAATAAATCTAGAGGTATACTACGCCTACACCAAAAATATTAATACCATTATTTTCATTGATTAGGAAGCCTAAAAACGTGATCAAGAGATGAGAAACGAATTGGATATTAGATTATTATTTTTAGTGTATTTTACAGCTTTTACAAAAATGATGCTAACAGGAAGCTAACTCAAGAGGAAGGTTAAGATTTATGTTGTTATTTATTAAAGGCTCAGGAATTGTTATTAAATGTACTTTAGTAATTTAGAATGTAATTGTAATTGACTTACAGGGGAAAATAATACATTTAATTTTAATTGTAATTGGAAAAAATGCCGGTCACTGTAATCATAATTGAGTTGTAATTGAACATGGATAATTGAAGGCGTAATTGTAATTGAGCATGTGTTGAGCGTTACCCGATCCAGCTCCAATGTAAACTTCTGGTCCCAGGCCTGGTTACTGACGGGCCTCCAGCTCGTCTGTCCCACTACAGTGTTGTCCAGCTTCAGTACAGCGCTGATCTCATCTGGGAGGAGCACGGACACGTTATTGGCTTTAACTTTTACTACTTTAACTGTGATGTTTGGGAGGGGACACACTGGACTTACTAGAAAGCTCCTCGCTCTTTGCGATGTTCCTGGAACCCACGCTGCGGTTCCGATTGGCTCGGCTGATGAAGGACGAGCGCGTCTCGCTGGGACTCCAGCCTGGGAGTGGAACCGACGCGGGCTTTGGAACGACCCGGAACATTTTCCAGGAGGTCCTGACAGCCCATGAGCCTGACGTCTAACGTCCCTGGGAGTGGAGGAAGAACGTTTTAACAACAAAAAAATACTTTCAGCACACTTTTCATCACATTTTAAAGCAGACATAACCAACTGGTCAAAAAACACAAAAAAAAAAAAAAAAATCACTGAAAATATACAACAAAAAATGACTCAAAATGACTGCAAAAAACATACAAAAATCACAGAAAAATATACAAAACAATACTAGAAATACACAAAATGATACCAAAAGTGCAGAAAACTGACTCCAAAAACAAACTACACAGAATGACTGCAAAAACACACAAATAACGGCAAAAATACACAAAATGACTCCCAAAAAATCTTAAAACAAAAACACACTGAAACATATACAACACTAGAAATACGCAAAACGACGCGAAAAGTACACATAAATGACTCCAAAAACCGAAAAGTGACTCACAATACCAAAAACAACTACGCATAACTGCAAAAGCACACAAATAATAGCAGAAATGCACAAAATGACTCCAAAAACACAAAAAAGAAAGAAACCCACACAAAACAATTGACAAAAAAGAAAAAAATGAATATATATATATATAAAACAAGACACACCAAAAAACTGCAAAAGCACACAAAATGACAACAAAAATATACAAACTCACTCTAACAACACACAAGTAGGCAACAAAAATAACTGAAAAACACATACACATAAATTACTCAACACAAAATGACTCATAAACAAAACAACAATAAAAACACAAGATGACATCAAAAACAGATTAAATTGAAGAAGAATATAGAAAATAAATGTAAAATGAAAAAAGTGCTTGTAGTTACCTGTGAGTGCTGCAGGCTTGGTGACGGTGCTGTACTGGTTCTGGGTGGAGATGAGGCTGGATCTGGGGCTGAGGGCCGGTGAGGACAGCAGCGACAGCTCCTCGATGATGCTGTTACTGCGAGGGTGGTTCTTAGGCAACTCGTTGAGGCGCTGCTCCAAGGAATAACGCAGCAGGTCCAACTTCTGACTGGACTCGTTGAAACGGGCCTGGGCCTACGGAGGACAACAAGAAGCCTTAAAGGTGCAGGGTCCGTTTCCTATTGAATAATAGCTGTAACTGGGTCCAACATGGGCGTACCTCTGAGTGCGCTCTCTTCTCTGTCACCTTCCCAGATCCGAGAAGTTTCATGACATTTTTGGCACCCTCGGCCACTGCAGACTCAATCTTGGAGTGGTGACAAAGCTCCTCCACCCGCAGGTCTAAAGGGCTGATGATGGGCTTATCTGAAGGACACGGGTGAACAACACTTTTTTTAAAACAAGGGACGGGACCAGAAACACCATCTGTATTTATTACAAACCGAGAAAAACGGTCAAATTCTTTACTTTTATGCATTAAAAGACAGAACAGATTAAACCAAAAAAACCTCCATCAATTGCACTGAGGAAAATTGTTCAAAGTTGTACTTTTTCAGCATTAGAATATTGAGCGGAATGAACCAAAATATCACTGTGGGCAGCATGTATACATTGAGTTTATGATAAAACTCAAACATCTTGCAGATAATGATGACAATAGAGAGGAAATAGTTCCTTTTATCATTGAGTATATCATGGAAAAGTTTTGTTTTGAAAACACTAATTCATTTTTTATTATTATTATTTATTTTTTATTAAAAATAAAAAATAAAAAATTAGAACAAAAATCCATCACATGGCAAAACCAAAATAATTAATACAAATTTGAATGATTTTTAAAAAAAAATGGGCTAATAACATCTTATAAACCAATTCTTGATTAAATCTGAAATTATACTTTTAAACATTTTTAGTCTCATAATTACTTTTTTTAAATTGTGCTTGATTTGCACAAATACATTTCCATGAAAATTAAAATAGGGAATGTACATGTTAAAGTTTTACTTTTTTCTAGACATTTACTTTGATCTGCTGACATGTTTCGACTTCCAACTGTCAGTCTTCCTCAAAAGTATCTGCCGATCGCTTTAATGTGCCCTTACCTTAGTTCTTTGAGGAGATCAAAGTACATTTCTTAAAAAAAAAAAGGTGTCTGAATAAATGAAACTTTAACATGTTATTCAAAACAGAAGACAAAATGAACTGGCTGGAATTACTACGCGGAAGTCAAAGACACATCAAAGCGATCAGCAGACGCCTCTGAAGAAGACCGGCAGTTGACAGTCAAAACATGTCAAAAAATCAAAGTAAATTTTTGCTAAAAAGTTGACTGAATAAACTAAACCATGACATATAATTTGAAAAGAAGGCAAAAAGAACTTGCGTAATATATTTTATTCTGGGCCCAGGAAAATGCACGTGACCCAGAAGTTGAGAACCTCTTGTTTAGAAATACATAATATCAAACACAGAGCTTTTTCTTTATCTATTTATGCACGTGAAGAGTTCTGAGGTTAAACATGGGATGTGATTGTGAGTTGATGGTGAAACATAAGGTGTGGCTCACCCATCACGTCGTTGTTCTCAAAGCTCAGCTCACTGGTCTGACTGGCCTTGAGGATCTGCATCCTGATGAACTCGATCTTGGTTTTGCTGTCCTGGAGCATCTGCTGCGCCGTCGCTAGTAACTTACGGTCCTGCAGAAAAATAATTACCCAATCATCAAACAAATCACAGGTTGCACGACATTGGCCCTAGGGCTGAGCGATACGAACCTAAACTCATTGATATTTTTTCTCAAAATGCCGATGTACAATATAAATTGCGATAATTATAATTCAAATAAAAGTCTGACCAGAAAAACAATTCTGGGTTAAATTTGTTGATGCAAAATGTCACACAGGCTAAAATAACACCACGGTGCTTTAAGAATGGCTAAAAAAAAATAATTAAAAAATAAAACTTGAACATGTATGACAAATATAGGAAACTAGTAGCCACCAAAATGACAGCAAAAAATACACAAAATTAACAAATTAACAGAGAAATACAAAAAAGAAAAACACAAGTACTTAATAGGATGACAAAATACTCAAAAGGAGAAATAAAGGCACAATGGGACAACAAAAATACACAAAACAACAGAAAAACAACCAAAATTACTGAAAAAGACAAAAATACATAGAACAACAAAAAAGTAAATATACAAAAGGACTGGAACATTTATTAAATAGCTGCACAATATGTGCCACTTTTGGCTTTCTCTCCTGTAAGGGACAGCACGTGTGAGTGAGTTCTGTAGTGTGGCTTGTTCAGGAGAAGGTTTGGGTTAGGATGCACTCAGAAATACATCTAACTGTGCTTTTCATCCTGTTCTGAGAAGTAGAGATAGTATCTCCTAATACAAGTATTTTAATACAAAATAAGCTATATTGTAATTTTCTATATCGCTAAAATAGAAAACTCAATATATCTTGAATCTCGATATATTGCCCAGCCCTAATTAGCCCAGCAGCATCTCTGATCACTTATTGTCTTTTTCTTCTCTGTGAATGTGAATGTGTGTGTGTGTGCGTGTGTGTGTTCAACACAAACAAGCAAGAGACCACTTCATGCCCTTAATTGGAGCCGACGCACATGGAAAGTGTTGTTCACCACAAAGGGAAACATGGAATCTCATTGTTGTGTTTGTGAACCGTTCCTGTGTGTGCGCGTGCGTGTGTGTGTGTAAACTCCACCACACATTCCTGAAATGCTTCAATCCAGGTTGTATAAACTAAAAGGCATTTCCTTTGTTACATCAGAACAGGACTGTGTGTATATCCCACTGACACTGATCTTAGAACCATTACACAAACACCTCCTGTACACGGTCATGTGCTGCTGACACATTACACTGTACCTGAAGACACTTTTATGTTTAAGAGTGAACAACTTAAATAATAGTAATGTTAATATTAAATGTTCATCTTAGAAATGATACTTAATGACAGAGACGGGCAATTGTTTCATCCGAAGGCCACAGAATAATGACCAACTGACAAAACAACGAGGGTTTTTGTACATTATTGTTGTCATTTTGTGTATTTTCAGACACATTTTCTGTATTTTCAGATTAATTTTCTGTATTTTTAGTTTAATTTTGTGCATGTTCAGAGTCCTTTAGTACATTTACAGAGGCATGTTTTGCATTTTCAGTCATTTTTTGTATTTTCAGACTCCTCTTGTGCATTTTCAGTCATTTCGAAAGTCCTTTTGTGCATTTTGAGAATCCTTTAGTGTATTTTCAGTAATTTTTTGTATTTTCAGATTCTTCTTGTGTATTTTCAGAGTCATTTTGTGCATTTTCAGAGTCGCTTTGTGTATTTTCAGTCATTTTATGGATTTTCAGAGGCGCTTTGTGTATTTTCAGTCATTTTGTGTATTTTCAGAGTCATTTTATGCATTTTCAGAGTCATTTTATGCATTTTCAGAGTCATATTGTGTATTTTCAGCCAGAAAAACTGTCAAAGTGACTTCCCAACACATTTCTGATGTTTACACTGAAAGCTGTGGCAAAACAATGGTGGATGTTTATTTTCGGTTTACACAAAAACATCCAAATGTATTGATCTCTGAGGCCTACACTATATCCTTATCTAATAAAAAATGATTTTCTTCAGCAGCTTTAAGTTACTGGCAAAGAACAACTCCCATCTGCAGACTGTAGAGCTTGGAAAATTAAACCTAAAATGAAAAATGTGTCAATTTTCTGTTCAAACTATAAGCAAAGCCGTGGGAAATGTTTTCAGCTCACACCACATTAAATTAGACGGGACACATTTACACTAACGTAATGAATGATAACACGTTAAAGCTGCAGTCCTGATGCGTGTACTGTGCACCATCTGCTGCTACAAAGTGCTTTCACATACAAACTACTCAGAGTACGAGAAGCTCCCAGTGCTGTTATTACACTGACCTCCCAGTTAAATTACAGCTTTTTACCGAGGAGACGCAGACGCTAAACGTTCTGCAAACAAGGGCCAGAGCACATGACACACAATGTGTGTGTGTGTGTGTGTCAGCACATTCTCCTCTTTCCTCCCCAACATGACTGCTGGAAACCTGCCCTTTCAAACTGGGAACGTGCCTGTTCACAGCACTTACTTTACGATCCTGATCTGAAAATAGTTTACCTTCAGTCATCAGACACACGCAGTTACACAAAGCTGGGGTCAGATTGTAATAGGACGTGGGCAACTGGCAGACTCATTTTGTGTCGCCCCCCAAACAAAATGCACAAAATGACTCATTAAACACACAAAACTGCAAAAATACACTAAATTAATTGCAAAATCTCAAAAAACTTGCACAGAAAGACACAAATTGACTGGCTATTTGGAGACTATATCAATAACATTATGTCTGGCTCACTATACTTGTATACTCTTAAATATTTTGTATATTTGTATTTTATTTTCATGTGTATTTGCACTTGTATATATTTCAACCTTATTTCACATTTAATCCTTGTTCTGTTAAATTATTATTTTTTACTTTTTCTTTCGTCATGTAATAAATCTGGGCAAAATGTTGAGATTTCTTTTTTAAATATTACGACTTTAATCTCAAAATACTTTACTTTAATCTGATGAAATGACAACTATTCTCCAAATATTAAAATTTTAAACTCGAAATAATATAATTTTAATCTGATAAATTACGATTTCATTCTCAAAATATTATGACTTTAATCTGATAAAATTACAACTCTAATCTCAAGATATTATGACTTTAATCTCAAAATACTACGACATTAATATGATGAAATTACAACTATTATCATAATATTACAATTTTAATCTCGAAATAATACTTCTCCAAATATCAGAATCAGAATATTATAACTAATCTCAAAATATTGCGACTTAAATCTGATAAAACCAAGACTCTAATCTCAAAATATTACGACTTTATTCTCAAAATATTACGACTTTATTCTCAAAATATTACGACTTTATTCTCAAAATATTACGACTTTAATCTCATTCTGCACAGATTTCTTTTCATTTTAATGTGGTCCTATTACGCCATCATAAATTAGAGCTCTCTTTAGCGTGAATTATTATTTTTTGTACGAATCAACTGAAGTTAAATTAATTCCAAAATAAATACAGTCATTCCGACCCCTTTGGGTACATAATACACACACACACACACACACACCACATCCTGTAGGTTAATAAGCAGAGCTGATCACCCTAATGCCTACCTTGGACGGCCCATTGGAGTACATCTGAATCATGTTTTCTGCTCCCTGTTTGACTTTGAGCTCAATGTCGTTCTGCCGCTTCAAGGCAGCCAGTCGACTACTGCTGGTGGACATCCTCGCCTCGCTGTTGGGAGTGTCAGGGGTCAAAGGGCATTCTGGAATGGCACAAGAGAAAAGAACAGCTTACGTTACGTTTGTGCGGCTGCACATGTAGCTCGACGGTCCTGCAGCACTTTAATTATTGCCTATGAAAAAGTCTGACTGAATACTCATGAAAAGATCAGTAGAAGTTTGTGTCAGCTGGTGACTCAACCACAGCAAACCAGGGAACACCCAGCAGCAGCTGTCCTAAACTTCAATAAAAAACAACCCTTGCCATTGGACGGTGTCGTTTGGAAGGCCTTTGACTTCAGCGCAGAGTTAAAGATTGACACGTGTAGAAATGCAGAGCAAACATAGAAAACACTTTGCTTTAGCTCGCTTTGGTAGGGACTCAGATTTCACATTTCAAAAAAGTTTCCTCATGTCCATTTCAGAATTGACCCATTTTCATTAAAACGCTTTTACTGGCTAAAAAAATTTCCAGAATCGTAGCAAACATGTTAGATAAGGTTGATTGTAGGGTGTAAGGATACAGTCAAACAACGATTTGACTCAAATCCTGATTGTTTTTTTTAACTCAATTCAAAATGAATGCATAGAGATCATCAGATTAGTCAAAAATACAGATTCTTATTCTTTTAGTAAAATTCACAAAAAGTTTTGTGACTAAAATATTTTCTTCTTATAAACAGTTTGAAGTGTTTGGACTCAAACCAAAATAAAAATGCACATTTCTTCATTTATCACCATGCAAAGTTAAACAAAAACAAAATATTTGTTTAATATGAATAATATATATATATATATCTTGTATATATGTATTACATCACATATGTATATATAAATGTTTGATAAAATAAAGTTAGACATTAGCAAACAGCATATATTGCATAAATTACTTGCATTAAAATTTTTGTTTTGTTTTTCGTCTGTTTTCTAAAAACATAAAATGGAAACATAAAGGTTTTCAAAACATAAATACAGTGAAAAAATAGATGCAAGTTTGTTCTTTATTTATTTTAACTTTTAAAGTGCAGCCTAGGGATGCGAACCTTTCACATTTCAACCGATACTCAGTACCTGTGAATCAGTATCAGTGCTCAACGGTACCAATTTTCGGTTCTTTCAATGAAATGCCGACAACTGGCGAATCACCCCTGAGTTTGGCACAAAAACCTACATAATCATGTGATTACGTGGCGTAATTTGCTACACATTCTGCTACTCATTTTCCAGAGGAAAACAGAGTGTAAATGCATGATATTGTCCCAAAAAATGCATGTGAAGTATTTCCGCTTTATATTGAGGTCAGATTTTAAATAAATTGTACAAAATATACAGTGCAAATTTTTATCATGATTTAGTGAAATTTGACATATTTTTTCATTTGCTGCACATTCAGTCACTGATTTTCCAGGGGGGAAATAGCGTATAAATGTGTGATATTGTCCCAAAACATGCATGCGTGGTATTTATGCTTCATATTGAGGCCGGATTTGAAATAAAAGAAAGAGGGAAAAAAAACATTTAAGATTGCTTTTTCCATTTCAGAACGCAAGTTTGGCTTTTTCCGTCATCCCAGAAAACCGGAGTTCCTACTTTTCCGTTTTGCCGATTCCCTGTCGTGTGCACGTGTAACAAGAAATAAAAAATATCAACATGGAGTATTTTCTCCCCCAACAGCTCGTTGTGTTTAATCATGTCTGAACTTGAGTGATCACAACAGAATGCAACTATGCCATCACTCACTCACACACACACTCACACGCGCACACACACACAAACACAACAAAACAAAAAAACCTGCCAAACTTCTCGTAACTGGAAGTTCAGTTTAGGAATTATTACTGGAAGACGAAGCTGTTCTCAAAAAAAAAAAAAAAAAAGTCAACATCTTACAGAAATCATGTAGATTTAAAGTTATTCAATCAATTTTACAAACTGAATGTTGTAACATATTAATGAATTAAAAAAAAAAGGAATACTCGGAAGAAAGTGAGCTCATTTCTCGTGAAGTGAAAAAGAAACATATTGCGTGAATCATCCGTTTTACGGGCTCTGCCAAAATTGATTAAAAACAACAATGTCCTTGGTTGCCCACGGCGACGGTCTGATAGCGTTAACAACAACCAGCAGGTGAGTTTTGTGATTCATTTCATCAAAAACATTGGTCTTATGGCTTCCTTTGATCGTCGGTGGGATACGGGTATAAAGGAAGCATGTGACTCTTTGAATTGAATCACCTAATGACCCTTTATGCTCAGAGCAGTTACTGCTGATGTGTGTGTGTGTTCACTGCCAGGTTTATAAGCAGAGAGACACACACTGAGTCGAGTCGGGCAGGGCAGGAAAAACAGAGCGGGCACAGATGTTCAAGCAAGGTGAAGATTTACAGGAGAAACAGATTCTGGTCTCACAACAGATCCCAGCGCACAAAGCAGCACAGTGTGTGACTGAAGCCTAACAAAAGCACACTGCGGGAACACACACACAGAGTCAGATAAGTGTGTGGATCTCAAACAAGGCAACGTTTTGGGGCTTTCCTCTCCCGTGTGTTACTGTGTAGTCACATGGAGCCAAGAATCCAGAGACCTCCGCCCCGTTTGTTCTCTACCTACTCTACAAGAGACAGCTACTGAATACAGCAGCGATGATGTCACTGTTGGAACGCTGAGCGGGGTAAACCCTCCCTTGGATTAACCCCATCTGGAACTTTTTTCCTCTCACTAAACAATTACATCAGAACGCAGAGAGCTGGAGCTAAAAATGGTGCTAGAAGTCATCATTGGGACTGAACTACTGATGATCTTCTTAATCTTAATCAAAAAGCATTGCACACTATTTATTTAAGTGGTTTCCAATCTTTTTCATCCCATGTACCCCGTCAAACCACGTGTACCCCCTCTTTATATAAGTACCCTCTCTATAATTTCATATGCTTTTTCATTTGTGGAACAGCTGACTCTCCTAAACCCCTAACTGTGTCTCCAACATTGGTTCCCTAAGGCTTAATCTACACATTCTAAACAATGAGTGGAATTTAATGTGAATTTATTTTTATTTTTTTATTTATAAATAACATTTATAACTTTCATTTTCATTAAAACAAAGAGCCATCAGACAGATACATAACGCAGGATACAGAGAACACACACATGGATTATTCTTAAAAACACCAGATTTAAAACTCCCAGATCTCCAAATGTCCAAATGCTTTATAAAGCAAGTAAAGGTTCACTTCCAAAAGGGTTTCAAAAAACATTTTTAGAGAGAAGGGGAATAAAATTGAAGAGGAAAACCACATTTCAGGAGCCAGTACGCTAGAACGACAATACGATAATAACAATATCAAGGGTTAAATTATGACGTTGCCTAAAGAATGAAATAAAACAAAGCACCAACATAAACCAGTTTAAAACACTTTTTAAGACATCATTAGTATGTATAAGAAATACAATTTTACCTATAATATGTATATAATGGTATAAAATATATTAATACCAAATAAAAATAATAAAAGGTTTTTGTTAATTTATATATTGCCACTCCAAATTTAATTGAAGAAAAATTGTGTCGTAGATATTAAATAGTATAATATTATTATATACATGTCATTCACATTCATGTGTATGTAAGTATGTGTGTGTATATGTGTACGTATGTATATATGTTTGATGTGCATGTATCAACTGTATATCTAAAACTTGTGCAGAATATATATTGAATGTATATTGTGAAAATAGTTGTTCTTTTTCAAATTAAAACACAACACACAACAACACCATCTTCAACAACTGTATTCTATATAGGGGGAATTGAGAGAGTGAGAGTGAGAGAGAGAGAGAGAGAGAGAGAGAAATATTAACAAACAAAAGCTTTAAAAATATAGAGTTTTATACCGTTTCTTTTGAGTTCAAAATGATAATCATAATAATGATCTTTATTAGAACATGAACTGAAAATACAAGGGTCAGTGTTAAATAAATAAATTAAATAAATATATTCAGGAAGCACTAAATACTGCCCATGTATCCTTTAAAATGTGTTATCACTCATTCATTCCATCATTATGTTCTATAGTTGTTTTTTATCATAGTATTCTGAGCAAAATGTTGTTGTCGGACAAAAGGAGGGACTTGAATTCAGAAATAAGAGAAACTTAATCACAGCAGTTCACTTTATTAACCCTATCTAGCATGTTTGGTATGATTTTGGGAAGTAATGTCATCTAACAGGGAAATATAATGAAATTGAAGATAAACAGAAAAGTAGAAAGTGACTCTGAAACGGAATTTGAGAAATTTTGAAAGGGAAAATGGAAGGCCCTGGGCAAGGCGTTTTATAAATACGACCACGAATGATTTGGCTCGTTTCAGTCTGAGCTGAGTGGTGGAGAAAAACCAGAGGCGCGTTCAACTTTGTTCCAGAACAATAACAAAGTTCTGGCAGCGTGCAGAAACAGAGCAGGGTCTTCATATTAATCCAGGAAACGAGTGCTTTCTGTGGCGTGTTGGACATATTTCAGAAGGCTTGTCTCATGTCTGAGGTGTTGAGCGGCTCTCATTCCCTTTGCATCACTTTGCCACATTCCAGCTGCGCTGCGTCACTCAGTAAGAAAGACCTTGTTCACATGTTAGAAGGTCGCCGAGTCAGGGCTAAATTTGTTTCCACTTAAGATAGCCACTTACCATGACAACCTCCCTTTCCCTCCACACACACACGCGCACACACACACACACACACTCTTCCTCATCTACCTCCTAAAGTCAACTAAACAGCAGGAATGTGACAAACGCCATCAATCCTTCTCTTCCTGTGAGCTCCCAGACACTCGCCATCAGCTATGTACGACGTTAAAACACACTGAACGCACACAGCTGTTGTGGTCAAGCTCTTAAAATTCCACCGCTGTTGACAAATGCACAGGAGCGAGCTTTCAGCAGCGGCGGAGAAGGAACAATCGACGGCTCATTGTAGCGTCTGCAGGAATGTGGAAGGCAACAATGTCAGCCTCTGAACTCGTACTGTGAGCTGAGCACGCTCCGTTTGTACCTAATTATGTGGCGCTCCAATTAAATCTATCAATAGATTGTCTATAAATCACTGTAAATACTCTGGAAATAAATAAACATTCAGTTAACAGTAAGCGCCGTATTTTCCATCATATAGGACGCTATTTTTTCATTTAAAGTTGAGGGTGCGGCCAATACGACAGAACATTCAAAAACGAGCTTCGGATACCGTAGGAAAAGGGAACACTCTCACAGCTTTATTAACTGTTGAACATTTGTTTTTATTTTCTAAGCCTGAAATAAGATGTTTGCTGAAATAAGAAGCAAATACCGGTAATAAATGGTAATAAATTGAAGTTTCTGGAAAGGGGAGTGGTGCGCACGTATAGCGTATAAAAAGTACAATAACGTCTAAATGTCAGATATATCAGCTAGTTTTTAAAACTAGGATATAGGGGTGGACGATATGGGAAAAATATCACATCACAATTTTTTCTTTGTAAAATCACGATCACGATTTTATCACAATTTTTTTCATTCAAATAATTTTGACTATTTTTTTTTACGAATAAAACAAACCAATTCCTTAAAACCATGGCCCTAAATGGAAAAGAAGGAATAAAAGATAATTTAAGACAATGTAATTTCACATAATTTTTTAAAATGTCTGTAAGCAATTCATCAAACTGGTTCCAAGTACAATTAACATCAAACAAAAAGGCTGACAAGTTATTTTAGTCAGTCTTTTTACTTTGTTTAACTAAAGTAGTTTAGCATTTGCAACACTTGCTACATAACAAGGCAGCAGATCAATCTAGTGATTTCCATTTGTTTTTGAGGTAACACACATGTTAATAAAATCCTACTTTAAACAGTGTTTGAACCCCCCATTTCACACAGTTTAGACAATCATATCCTTTACGAGATAAAACGTTACTGCTTTGGTTACATTAGGCCTGGGTGATATGGACCAATATTAGGGATGGGCGATATGGACTAAAAAAAAAATTTCCCGATAATTTCTGGTATTTATCACGATAACAATAAACATCACAATAAATAAAAAAACTATAAATGAATAAAACAAGTCCCAACTTAAAGTGTAAACAGGTTCCTTATAAACACATAAATGTGAATACATCAACACTAAACATATTAAAAAAGGCTACAATATCTGATGACTCAAAGAGTTCATGAGCTGATATTTTACGGAATATATTAGTGCATGTGGATCACTATTAGTGTTATTGTAAGTAATTCATTTATTTCCCTACTTAAAATTAAATTATTTTCTAACAAAAAGCACATGAAAAGCACAAATAACTCTATTAGTGTTTTTACTGCTGCTGAATCTTGTTTCATTTATCTGATAATGAATTACATAAAGTTATGATTGATAAATAACTCTGATTTCCTATAATTAAACCAGACCAAGCTGATGATTTAACCATTCAGTACATTTAGGTGTAATAATCTCAATAGTTACATTAGTCTAATGGGACCAGCTTTGTCTATGAACACGTGAAATATAATTAAAAAATAGTGAATAGTGACATTAGTATTTATGCTAATGTCACTCACACACCACTGTCTGTGTGTGTGTGTGTGTGTGAGTGCTGGGGGCGGGAGGGGCGGTGCGTACCGTGAAGGCTCCGCTGTGGAGCTCCCGTGAACAGAGTTCCGCTCCAGAGAAGAATAAGTTGTTGACAACAAACTTGTGGACAATTTTGGCTTCTGAAACAAGGCTTTTATGGACATTCTTGGCTAAATTGAGGAACAAATGGCCCGTGGCCCTCGCTAATTTCCGACATGGCCATTTATCGTTTCTATCGTGGGATGACATATTCTTACCGGTGAGAATGTTTTTGATGATATATCGTGAACAACGACATATCGCACATTCTTAACCAATATTCATATCATAACTCTGCCCTGTTTAAGCGCTTAATAATTCTTCGGTGTCTGTAATGCTGACATGTTGACTAGCAAATGGCGTGATTTGGCAGAGAAAAAACCTTTGGCTGTTCTGTGTATGGACCACAGACATGGAGAACTGACACACACACACAGAGAGAGAGAGCGCGAAAGAGAGAGAGTGTGCGCTGCAACAGCCTGGATAAAGTAAAAATCAGCCAGTTTGTAATAGAAAGAAATAATAAACAACATTAAGTTCCCAAATCAACACGTTAGGTTTGTACTGGAGCGATTATGTTGGGATTCTGTCTCTCCTGAGGTGGTATATCAGTCTGGATCCAGTAAAAAGTCACCATCAAAAGCTGTAAATGGACGTGGAGCAGTGAAGAAGTGACTAATCAGTTGAAACTTTATCAGTATACACGGAAATACACAAAAATCTCGGTTTAATCGAACAAGAGTACAGCAACCCGCCTACCTGCCCGTTCTGATTGGCCGTGTCTTTTGAAGAGCACCCTCATTAGCCAATAGAGTGCAGCCTATGCTAATGTAACGCAGCAGCATTTACGTGGATTTTTCTTGAAAAATTGAAAAAAATCCTGAAATGTAATTACTCGTTTACTTAAGGGATGAACTCATTACTAGTGTGTATTTCTCTGACTATATTTGCTTAAATATTTAGTACTTAAGTTGGTTACCAGATTCAGACTGAACCTTTATTAATATAATTTAAAACACTATCACGTGAGCGGAACAGTTGGATGGAGTTTCATGTGTTACCTTGCAGCTCGTCTGGATCTTTGACCACAATGTGGGCGTTGAGTTCTTGTAGCTCCTGATGAAGCTCCTCCACCTTCTTGTTGGATTTTTTCAGCATGTTGTCGACATAAGCCAAGCTCTTCTTGTCTGTGGTGACCTTAAGACGAAGTTTAGATTAGAGTAAAATCAGTAAAAGGATAAATAATTCAATGTACAGCAAAATTTAAAGGTGCGACTTTACCTTGCGCAGGTTCTCTGCTCCCTCTTTGATCTTTAGCTCCTTACGGATCTCGCGTCGGATCTGGTCCTTGATCTCATCCAGCTTTTGTTGGACCATCGTGTCGGAGAGGTCCAGGTTGTTCCCGAGACCGAGTCGCTCCGCCACCAGCTGGCCCCTGGCATCCCCCTAATGGAGAAGAATACGGCTTGCTTAACCAATGAAGAAATCAGTAAAAGGTCTAAGACTAAGACTAAGTATATGGTTTGTAGATCTACATTTTATCGTTCAGAAAAATACAAGTTAACAATGCAATTCTCAGATTTTTATACCGTACTTTTGTTGTCGTCTTGTATGTTACGAGTGTTTTTGGAGTCATTTGTGTTAGGCGTGGGCGATATCTAAATTTTTATACCGTTATACCGTGATATATGGTATTACCGTGACTAATTAAAAAACAAGACGTAAGGCTCAGGGTGCGACTGTGTGTGTGTGTCTGTCTGTGGAGCCGACTGATCGCTTCTTTTCCTTCTTACTCCGGCCGTATATTTACAGCACTTATCATTAACAGAGCTGCTTTTACGGTTGAAATGATCAACTTACGGAGTTACTAAAGGATGAGTTCAATCAGAATGTAGGCTTATTCAAGGAGTTACAGCTGCAATTCCTAGAATCTTCTCTCCGCTCCGTTTTTAAACCCAAACCGAAACTGAACCTCCCTTACCGGTATATTTTCTGAACACTCTTAGCGACTTTTTTCTCAATAGACTAGTGACAAATGTATAAACTTTATCTAGTGTTATTGAAGATTTTTCTGATGTTTTAGAGACTCTGACATGAATGTACGCATCACTGTAGATACTGTCCCAAACACCTGCTGCTGCCGTCAGCTCCTCCCCGCCACAAGCACACACACAGGGGGCTGTGATCACTGCTGACTGACGCTCTGAGCGAACCATCACTCCACTTCCAGACTATAGAATTATTTCACTTTGAATAAGCTTCTCTTGGTTTACACGTGTCTGTTCTTACTCTCTGACACCTGTGTGTGTGTGTGTGTGTGTTGCTATTTTTATGACCCCGCGGTATACGGTATTATGGGATTACCGCCCACGCCTAATTTGTGTGTATTTTTGCTGCCATGTAATATACTTTCATCTTGTGAGTTTTTAGAGTAAATTTGGGTATTTTCTGTTGTTCTTTGTGCATTTTGTGTGCTTTTGTAGGTTTTTTGGATTTACGCTGCTATATTGTGTATTTTTTTTGTTATTTCTGTGTATACAATATACTTGCGGTAATCTTGTGTGTTTTTAGAGTAGATTTAGGCATCTTCCATGATTATTTTGTGCATTTCGTCTTTTATTTTGTAAGTTATTTGGAGTATTTTTGTGTATTTTCACTGTTTTGTGTTATTTTGTGTTTTTTGGAGTCTTTTATCTGTATTTTTGGTGTCTTTTGTGTATTTTTTGCTACCGTATTGTGTATTTTTTGTTATTTCTGTGTATTCATTATACTTGTGGTCATCTTTTGTGTTTTTAGAGTATATTTGCGTATTCTCTGTATTTATTTTGTGAATTTTGTTTGTGACTTAGATCATTTTGTGTATTTTTACTGTTGTTTTGTGTGTTTTTGTCATCACTTTGGTGCTTTAGACTCTTTAAGTTTACATTTTAACCATTTATGTATATTTTTTGTCTCACATTTCTTGTTTCACCTTTGTTAATACTTCTTCACTTTGAGAGTCTTGTAACCAAAGTAATTTCCCCTTAAGATTAATAAAGTAATTCTGATTCCAATGATTCTGATTGGGTAAAATATGTGTGGTACAAAAGCACATTAACTAATTTTACAAAAAAAGTGCAAAAGTCAAATTACTTTATATCACTTTAGTTTATAAAATATCCAGAATGCCCAAGAGTTTGTTTCTTTAATTGTTATGTTTCACAAGAGTTAGTGAAATGTGAATGAACACAGCAGCGACTGTCAGCAGATAGTTGGTTTGTAAATTGAGAAAATTCAAAGAAAATCTACTAAAGTATTATAAGTGTGACCCAAAAGGAATTCAGCATAATCCATTTAAAAAACACACTTGTGTTATTGTGAAGAAAACAGCATTTCGGTACAGTACTGTGATCAAAATCCAAATAAAACTATTAGTTATTATCTTCTTGGACATTTCTTTTATTGCTTTTTAAGATAATTTTAATTGAATTAAGAGAAGAAACTGGAGATCAATTTCATGAAATTACAATTACAGGAAAAACTAACAGAATATAAGGTTTTTAAGCTCATGCACTTTCTCAATGAGTGCTGCGTCGTGAACTTAAGCTCCTTGTTGTGTCACTATTACTGTCACATGACATTGATCTGCCTCCTTAAACCAGCACCTTAACCGAGGACGGATTAAGAAGTACTTCCTGAATGGTTCAGCCTGAAAGGTCATCGTGAATAGATCAGTGACGTACATCCAGTTAATAGTGGTGTGCCTGCATTTGGAGACCATAAAAAGTCTGTATAATGCTTTTCCTTTTTTACTCAATCTGTTCATCCAGAGCAAAATTTATGAAACCAAAATTAAACATGGAATACACAACAAAAGACGTCTATGTTTCCTCGATCAATCATGTGTGGGGACAGCTGTTTATGTTTGGACAAAGCACAAAGTGAGCGCACGCCTTTACATGCGTCACCTCACATCATAGACAACAGAAACTAGAGTAGTGTCATGCTTCTCTGGATTACAATAACTAACTAATTAATATAAACACGAGTAAATGAGGTGTGGAAGTGCAACCATACCAGTGTGTCATTATATAGTCCTAAAAATACATTAACAACAATAAAAGTGGGTTTTAGAAGATTTATCTGACCAAGTATAAAAACTAGTTTACTAGATTTGTTTGTAGAAATATGTGATTTTGTTAAGATCGCTAGGCTAAGATTAATGTCTTCTACTTTGGCTGCATGTTGCTGAACAAGAGCAGTCAGAAGCTGTGTTTTCATTTCACTTTTTCACTAAATAAAAGCGATATTTCAAAATTATTTCAGAAAATTATGTTATGGTTTTTGTGGCCATACCAGATCTCGGAAGCTAAGCAGGCCTGGTTAGTAGTTGGATGGGAGACCACTGAGAATTCCAGGTGCCACAGTGGTATCGGTCATTGTCACCCACACTGTCAGGTATGAATGTAGTGTGTGAGTTGGTGGTGCACTGTGGCAGCCTAGCTTCTGTCAGTCTGCCCCAAGGCAGCTGTGGCTACAATAGTAGCTTACAAACACTAAGTGTGTAGTGAAAGAATAATTCTGTAAAGCAACTTTGAGTGTCCAAAAAAGCACTATATAAAATTGATGTATTAATATTATTATTATTAATTTACTTCAAAAGGAAGACAAAAAGAACTGGAGCTGGAATTGTTACGCGGAAGTCAAGGACACATCAAAGCGATTAGCAGACACCTCTGAAGAAGACTGGCAGTTGACAGTTGAAACATGTCAGGAGATCAAAGTAAATTTCCTGAAAAAAAGTGGTCTGAATAAATTAAACATATGATATTTCTAAAGTTTCAACAAAGTATAATTGTATTTCGAACACGTTTCCATTGAAGGTTATTTTGGGGGAGGAGCCTCGTAACTCCTGTGAAGACTTCGCTGCAGGAAGATGGATGCTCCAAACCTCCTCCTAACACTCTGCATTTGTTGTTTTCTGTCTAATGTGGCAGTGGTTTGCTCGGAAAGAAAAGGTCTTGTGAGCCTGTACGTCACGCCCTGTGACGTGTAATTGCAGAATAAGTGTTTCCATTGCGCTTTTGCGATACGTTTCAATATCGAAACGTCTGGAATAAGCCTCTTCATGAAAGCGTATAAACTTTTTAGCAATATTTGAGAGTTTTTTTCAAAATTTCAATTGTTTCCATTACCAGTGCTTATTGCACTATTTAGATTTTGCGTATTATAATGGAAACGCAGTTAAAGAGCGCAAACCTCCAGCAAGAGTCAAATCTCTTGTCCAGATATTGTCAGCTATCTGGATCAGTGATCATTCACATTTTAAAGGCTTTGAAGAAATTTCAATTCCCATTTATGATGCTATGAAGCTGACACCATCTGAAAGTTCTGTCCAACTGCATTTTTGTGAAAACAGGTTTAAATGCAAAAAAAGATACCAAATATGTAGTAAATTAGTATGTATGTGCTCAGTTTGATTTTTTCTTTCTTTTTGTTTTAAATGTTACCTAATAAATTACTTCTGAAAGTCTGTGTTCTGTCCTCAAAATAGACTTTAAAGTTCTGCTGCTGGTGTGTAAATGTGTGAATGGGTTTGGTCCAGAATACATCAGTGAGATGTTAGTCAGGTATTAAACCAGCAGGTCTCTCAAATCTATGGACACAGGTCAGATAGTGGAGCCCAGAGCTCACAGTAAACATGGTTGATGCTGCTTTTAGTTGTTATGCTGCAAAGAAGTGGAAGAAACTGCCAGCAGAGCTGAAGTCAGCATCACATGTGAACATTTTTAAATCAAATTTAAAGACACATTTTCTCTACTGCATATTTTGAAAGGGAGATTTTTGGTCATGTTGATTAAATGTGTTTGTTGATGATTTTTAAATGATTTTACTGATGATTTTAAATGATTTTACTGATGATTTTAAATGATTTTACTGATGATTTTAAATGATTTTTTAAGTTGTTGAATGTTTTCTGTTGCACTTTTTGATCATGAAAAGCACACTGAGTTGCCTTGTGTATAAAACGCACAGTACAAATAAATTTGCCTCGCCATTCAAAGTGTCAAAATATAATATGGTGTGACTGTCCGGCCATGACTGCTGTTTTGAAAAAAGTCTTTAAAATTACTGAAAATGTATTTTCTGCCCTATTTTAGTTATATTATAGTCCTGAATTAAAATGTATTTATTTCCATCATAACATTCATGCTAACCTTGCTTGATGATGCACATTTTATGAAATATCATGTGGTGAAAATCTTTATACATCATTGACCCTAATAATAACAATAAAAATGTATGGACACCACCATTAAAATAAATTAAATAAAAAAAATCGCAATGAAATGCGTAATCCAGCTCCGTTCCTAATGAAACTCAGAATAATTGAGTAAAATTTCATAAAGATCAGTGAATTACTAACCAAGATATTAATTTTTGGAAATTTCACCAATGGTGAGAAAAAGGGATTTATCGATTTTTGAAATGGATCAACAATCAATGTATTGATCCAGATCCCCACCAAAACTAAATGGAATCTTTCATGACATGTAAAGTCTTTCTTTTCCCCCAATTATTATTATTATTATTATTATTATTATTATTAAAAAACATTTATTTTACAAGACATTAATTACATAATCATATATTACAATACAAATGTAAACAACTTCAAATGTCATTCTGATGGGAGTTGAAAATACATATTGTTCATTTTGCACTAGCCTTTTATAATATATATACATAAAATAGTATACTTATATATATATACTTTGGTTAAGCAGTTTTGATGAAATTTTGCAAATGAAAATGAAAGAAGTCTATGGCTAATAGACACAATAGACACTTACAGTTGAACTTCTATTAAATGAACTGTAAACAAGTTAAAAACGTACGTAACAGACGTTGCTTCAACTATGTCCAAAATAATCTGCTAAAAAACGTAATTTCCATGTAAGCGATACATAATGAACATCAACAAACATGTAACTGAAGAGTCTACCAAGACAACAATCTTAACCTAAAAAAAAATGTAATCCATCCGTCTTACCGGTACCTCATCAATATCGGTCAAGTCCATCTCCAAATCCGTAGAACAAACCAGTCCTCGCATGTTCTGTCAACCAGCTAAACTCTAATTACGTGTCCTTCACCAAAGGAAGTGTCATTGTCTGCTGGGAGTCAGTCTGTAAGGAAGTTACAGACCAACACACCAGCAGCAGCAGCCCAGTCCAGGCTCTGTGCACAGCTCGTTCTCACTTTCCCACTTTCTCACTGAGTGACTGTTGTCGTTCTCACACAGACCGTTGTTGACATCAACACAACAGATAGTGTCTGAGCAGCCACGGCCAAATCCCCTCTTAGCTTCTGGCTCTGTGAGGTCACAGTGGCCCAGAATGGGACCTAATCTCAGTCCCAGGAGAGTAACGTCTAAAATTAGCCCGAGCTAAAAAACATCACACTGGCCCTCCACTGTGGGCTCTACCAGACCCCCCCTCCACACCCCTACGGAAAGCCACTCGTCGTGTGGGGGGGATGAGCTCTGAAGAAACACCCCGACTATTGGAGGGTTTGAAACCACACCAGATTAGAATGTCATTCAAGAGAACACACAAGTCCCAGTGAGGTTTGATGAGACGTTTTATACTAGTATACACATGAAGTGGCTGTTGGCGCCTATTTTGAAATAAAGTACTTTAACCCAAAAGGACAATTAAAAGTTGATTAATATTTGCAACATACACTTTTCTGATATACAGCAACTCAGTGAGGAAGAACTGTCAGATTACCACCTCAATACAATAAGTTGACAAGCAAAATGAACCGGTCGAAAACGGCAGATTGGATCCGTACGTCTCCATGGAGATAATGGTTGAATCAACAGTGATGTCAGAATTCCAAAATGTGGGTGGGAAAATGAATGGATTATATATATATATATATATATATATATATATACACATATATATAAATAAATTCAGAATTTCTTCAGTGACTCAGATATCGTAATGTATCGTAGATTAAATTTCTCAAAATATATTAGTTATCGCAGAATCGCTGTATCGTGATAATATCGTTACCGTAGGAAATATATATATATATATATATATATATATATATTGCAATATATCGTATCATGTGTGCACACTCAATAATATTGCTTCTGCCTGTTGGACTGTTCACTGCCCAAATATTTGTAAGCTTTAAACTAAAGAAATGCCAAACATTGATTCAAGAGCTCATTGGTTTGTTTCCAGAGTTGATTTGTTTCCTTTGATTAATCCTGAGGAAATACTTTGATATTCAGCAGAGTTCAGCTGTTTGTCTGTCTCACAGTGTTCAAGTGTTTTGATGTAGTTATTTGGCACAAGGAATGATTACTGATGTCACATCATTGTAGGCTTTATCTTGTGTCTAAATTTTCCAGCAGGCCAACATGTCTGCAGAATAATTCTGAATGTAATTCCACTACAGGAACTAGACAATCTCTGCAATTAGGTGTGGGTAGGGCCGGGACAAAAATACGTCGACGCAAAATGTGCGCGCCGATACGTCGTGCGACCAAAACAAAGGTGACGTGCTGGAGAATAACTAATGCGAGTGGCTCCTCTGTGTTTCAAAAGTGCAAGGCAGTGAAGGCACACACTCGTTCGTCAAAGGGAGCTGTTCCTCGTAACCCTCGTCTTTGATCCCAGGCGTGACCGGACGGCAGTGCGTTGACGGGACAAGGATGAAACACTCAAACTCATTGCGTGCGGCTGCTGAAACAGCAGCCGCACGCAATGAGAGAACACATTTACATAACACTGTGATACCCTAGTAGTCCGTCCTGATTTGTAAATTAAACACAATGTATGTTTGCTGTACACATAGCCATCTATTGGAGTTTTTCCTTTGTACTCTGACCTTTTATTTTTCCCACAACAGATCCCAGCGCACAAAGCAACATCCCCCCCACCCCCACCCCCCCAAGGAAAATTAAAGTTTTAATTTTACTTTAATTATCCGTAACGGTTATCAGCCAAATGACGTGCAAGATACCATATATCAGCAAAAATAAAGAAATAAAAATCCAATATTGTGCATCCCTCGGCAATATAGCAACACATGCATGTTTTGGGACAATATCACACATTTACACGCAATTTTCCACTTTAAATGGGTGGGTAAAGAGACTGAAATGTCAATTCTTGCATAAAATATGATGTATTTCACCCCCTGAAATGGAAACGGATTAAACCCTCCCCAACATATTTTGGGATATTATCAGACATTTACACGGTGAAACAAAACGCGTGATCTAATGTGTAGCAACTTTAGCTGACACACAGACATCTAACCTGCAAAATATTCAGTGCAACTTCAGTGCAAATAGAAGAGGATTTTGTGTGTTTTCAATGGTAAGAAGTAGCAAGGCTTTGTCCCCGCTGTGGTAGTCAATGTCTTTGATTACATGTTAGAAAACCTCAGGGACGTCTTCATCTAAACATCCAGACACGCTTTTTAAGCTTTCAGTGTGTGGTTTGTAAACTTGCCTTTCATTCTTGATAAAAACGCCACACCAAATCTGAAGTTCAAATCTCCACCTAGAGAAAGTTATCTCATCTGCCTTTTCTATAAAGCTTACGTCAAAAAATGCTAACATTGCATTTGGTATGCGATTTACTGCTTGACAAAAAATGCTGTTTGACATTGGCAGAGGAGTTTTGGCAACTGTGCTTCTCATTCCATAAATGCATGTTGCATGAATTGCAAGTGCAAGAAAAGAACCACTCTGCTAATCTCATATCATTGGTTTTTGGGGTTGGTTGAGATTCATGTTGGGATTTCCAACCTCAGACGTTCCCTTCTCTTCTTCCATACGTGTACTGTTCACTCCCTAAAGGAAGCTATAGTGTGCATGACTTATCCTGGTACTGAGGCTCCTTGATGACTCATAGGTAAAATGGAGGTCATCACGAGTGAGAAATGGGAGTGGAGGGAGGGCGGGGGGGTGGAGGCTCACTCCTTAGGTTCACTGCCCTGCAAAACTTGTTTGCACTATATGAGCTGTGTTTGCCCAACGTGGACAGAGAGACTCCCAAACATGCTTCTACTTTGGGGCTCAACAATGTAAGGAAACACAGAAAGAACAGCCCATCAGAGAAGATGGAAATTAATCAGCAGAGAGACTAAATAAAAGAAAGAACAGGATTTATTTATCTACAACACGTCACTCTTCTACATTTGTGTCTACAATCACTTCACAGTACTCATGATGAATGCACAGCCCAGGCTAAGGAATGACGCCACATCAGAAACCTGACACTTATGAGGCGCAAAGGCGAGTGTTTCAGCAATTGTACGCCGAGGTTTCGACTCGTACTACAAAGCATGCGGTTAATGATGAATGGAGAAAACTTGTGCTTGTCTCATTGTCAGTGCAGTTTGACGCAAACAATGGCTTCACTTTTAATTAAATGTCAAACTTTATGGATATTACTAATACAGCTGTTTAATTACTAAATTAGAGCCTCCCATTTTGCAAATTTTACCAATTTCTGCATCACTTTCGCATCACATTTACACTTTCTCTGTTTAGATGATTTTGGTGCCTGACAACTGAAAAGAAAAAAAAAAAAAAAACGGCAGCACAATGAATCAAATTTTAATCGTGATCACAATTTTGGTTTGATATTGTTTCAAAACATGCAAGTCTGGCATTTCTGTGTCATGTTGGGGTCTGATTTAAAACGTTTTCCACAATCATGGACAATCAGAGGCCCTAATTTTGTCCATAATTTAAAAAATACAGCGGTTTAAATGACTATATTTAATAGGTTATGAATTTTGGTTTTACATTTATGCCTGTGACTTAACATTTACTTTAACCATGACTTTTCAAAGCCACTGGATGCACGTTGACCTTGTTAGGAGCACTTTTAGTGCTGGGAACATGAAAGGACACAGTGATGGGAAAGCAAACATTTGGTAAGAGGGTTAACTTGCTCAATGACAAAGTCAGGATTCCCGCCGTAAAAAGCCGAGCCGTTGCCAACCCAAAACCCTCACAGTTGGCTGCACAGCACCACTAAAGCCTGCTGCTCCGCTGTGAGCTGGAAATAGCAACACGAGCTAATAAACAGTCCTAAAAGTGCAACCGCCACACGTACACAGCTATATGACAATCTATTCTTCCTGTTCGGTTTGACTCATCTAAAACCACATAAACTCAACTCTGAGGGCCTAAACCCATGGTATGAGTACTAAGTATGGCTAAATTACAGAAAAACATGACTCTACAAACACACAAAATGACTCCAATAACACAAAATATAAATCATAATAAACAAAATGACATTACAAGTTTACAAAAGTATGTATGCAAAAACATACAAACAAAAAACACTACTAAAATGTCTCCAAAGACAAACAAAATGGCAATAAAAACACACAAAATGACTCCAATAACACAGAAAACCCTAAATCACCGATGCCTAACTTTAGACACCTTCGTATTTCTCTTTACTTGGCATTGAATTGCTGATAAATGCAAAACGCTGTGAAATACTTTGGGTGTAAATAGTTGTGAGACATGAGAGTTATTACCTTGCAGTTTACAGTTTTTCCTATCAGCAAATAAAAAACGAGATAAACTGTGGAACAGGAATTCGGCGTAGCATAGCATTAGTTAAACACACTGGAGTGGGTACATGAACATGACCTTGAGTTAAATTACACATTGGACAATAAGAATGTGGTGCAGACCAGGCTATTCGGTAACTTGTGTATTTTTCTGTCATTTTTGTGTGTTTTTACAGTCATTTTGTATATATTTTTTAGGTTGTTTCATGTATTTTCTAGTCCTTTTGTATATTTTTCTGTCATTTTGCGTGTTTCTGGAGTCATTTTGTATATTTTTCTATAATTCTAAGTTTGTGTATTTATTTTAATTTTAAATATCGATATGCTGTGTATTTTATTTATCTACTTTCAATTTATTTTGGAAATTTTGTTAGTTTTATTTATGCATTCTAATTTGTGTGACCATTTTTTTTTTATCTTATGGGTATCCAATATCTATTGCTTTGCTTGACTATTTGTTGAACATTATTGTTGCTATTGTTACTACTATTACTATCATTGCTACTGTTATTATTATTATTATTGTCAGTTTTCTTTTGTTTTGGTTCATCAGTGATCCTGTTGTTTATTTTTTGTTGTTTGTGGTGCACATAAATACGGTGCCAAATGTGGACAACTTTGTTAGTGGAGTGCCAAAAATGTGAAGAAAAAAAAAGTTTTTAATTTTTTAAATAAATAAATCAAGGTGAAATATTCAAATTAATCTTAACATGTATTTATTTTCCAACATATTTCAAATTGTTTTTGATTTATTTCTTCTTGAGTTTTTGTTCAACTTTTTAGCTTAGCATTAAATGAAAAGTTTCAGGAGAACACATTATTCTGGTCTTTAGTATTTTCTTTAAAAAATAAAAGAAGAGTAAAGTTATGCTTGAATTTGAAGAATATTCATTAAGGTAATCAACAGCAAATGAACAAAAATATCAATATTCATAATGTTAGTATTAGATGACTATCATAAAGTAAATCATATTTTTAAACTCCAGTTTGCTTAATTCAACCCAGCGTATATAAAGTTTGAAGGTACTGTTGCAGTGTAGAGAACTGGATGATGTCATTTGAAGAAATGCCTCGAGTCGACACATCTGACAAACATCTGGTGTGTCTCACACAAACTCAAATCCAGCGCCCAACACGTCTCCATAAATATCTCTCCACCAAGACATGATTAAACGTGTAAAAACTCCAGTTATAGCAGAGATGTCTACATAGATTTAAATTAAACTGAAAAATAATAGATATTTTTGTGTCTGGAGGTTTGATTTCTGTTTATGCTAGATTTCATTCAATATAATACATATATATTTTGGGGAGTTCACCAGACTATTTAAATACTAATACTATTTAAATACTAAAACTAATGAAATACTGCAGCTTATAGCGAACAAATGTACTTCAGAGACAATGTTTGGATCCCACTCCTTAATACAAATCAAAACATCAAACATTAATAAACTGCTTTTCGTATGAATAATCCTTTTTGTGTTCTGTATTTTTATGCCAAACCTCATGAAAACATGATTCAAACTTTTAATTTGAATTTTAAACACCACAAACATTTAATTCAACCCCTAACCATTTAATTTAATAGATTTATTGAATTTAATTTAACTTGATTTTTATAGCACCAATAGACCAAGCCATGGCACTCATCCCAGATTTTTTATGTAATTTTTATCTAACTTTTTTTTTTTAAATCATATGGCATCATTTTGTACATTTTTTTAGTTATGTTTGTGTATTTCTTTAATTTTACTGTTTTTGTATATGTTTAGTGCATTTTTAATGTAATTTTGTGTAATTGTTCGGCAGTATATATTTGTAGTCACACAAATTTACCACAATATCACAAAAATTACAATAAAAATACACAAAATGACTCTAAAACGCATGCATTACAGAAAAATATACAAAATGGATCTAAAACATATAAAAGTGGCAACACAAAAAATTACATAAAAAATCCACAACAACAAAAAAAACACTAAAATGTCTCCAAAATTACAAGAAAAAGGCACAAAATTACCCCAATAACACAAAAAACTATAAATAAAATATGCAAAATTACTCTTAAACATACACTGCAGAAAAATATGTGAAATAACATTAAAAATGCACACACAAAAATACAGAAATTGACCACAATATCACAAAAACTACATAGATAGAAATACACAAAATAACAAAAAGGGGGGGAAATGGCAAAATTACTCCAAAAGCACAGAAAATAATTAATAATAATAAATAATAAATAATAATTAATTAATATATCAGAAATTACTCATAAAACACACTAAACAAGAAAATAAAAATACTATACAACCACAAACTCTGATGTTTTCTGTGTTAAAGGGGACAGATCATGCTAAATCCACTTTTTTAGCCCTTAAATGCATTTTGATGTATATTTAGATTGTTTAGAAGCACAGAAAAGTTCAAATTAATCTCTTCAGGTGCTCCGTTGATATCTTTATATTCTGTTTTGGTCATATTTTTCAATCTGTTTCGATTTTTCGATTCTCTATTACGTTTTTTGAACAATAACGTCAGCGGAACTGCCAAATTAGGACATCAACTCCAGGCCCAACACTTCGAGCAATCCGCCATTTTTATTTCTCGCTTTTATTTTGTAGTCCAAGCTCCAGGATGCAGAAGTTACGAGAGGAGAAATCAAAATGTTTGGTTGTTGGATGTAGTAACCCACACGCTTCATTACAACGTCTCCCAGCATCAGAACCTTTTCAAAGTGCCTGGTTGAGTTTTATTTTTCACGGAAATGTACCCACATCTGTGGATAAGGTCATTTTTGTGTGTGCGCAGCACTTCAAGGATGACTGCTTCAGCAACCTCCGCCAGTATAAAGAAGGATTTACAGAAAGACTTTGTCTGATTGAGGGGTCAATTCCTTCTATCTTTGGAGACGACAAACAGAGCACTTCGGTAAGCTGTAAATAACGCTAAAAAGTGTGATGATAAGACGTCCCTGTCATTGTTTTGTTAGCATTAGCAGTTGCACCGTCTTCATATGTTAGCGCTGTGTGCTCGTTTTAGATCCTTGATGATATGGCCTACGTGGTTTAATTTAAGTCTAAAGTTTTCATTAGTCATTTTATTTTGCCGTTTTTGTCTTTGAAAAGACTGTATTAAAATCCATTTCGTGACGTTAGCTTGGCACTAGCGTTAGCTCGGTGCTTGTGTTAGCTCACTTGTTAGTGTTCATCATCTTCATTTTCATCTCGCTCCGCCGGGTCAGACTCTGGCTCAAACATGTAAAGCTGGATGGACTGAATAAACTTTTTCTGCGCCGCTACATAGCCATATCTCTTCTATCAAACTACAAAAATGGCCGAGCAGGGTGGAGTTGAACCTGGAGAGGGGGCGGGGTATGAAGTGTCTCATTTGCATTTAAAGAGACCGCACCAAAACGAGTTGCTCTTAGAAGCACATCAGAAAAGGGGTAGAAAAGGGGTCTGGGGAGCTATAATAATAAAGAATTCAGACCCAAGCAGTGCAGTTCCACTTTATATAGACCACAACTGTATGATTTATATCTAAAAAGGAAGCATTTAAAACCATGATATGTCCCCTTTAATGCTCAGATTGGTCATTATTCTAAATGCTGACATACATGTTGATATGGTGGCCCTCAGATCAGACACAGTGTCATTTTTTGTGGCTCCAACTGTGATAAAAGTTTGCATTTAAGGCACATTTGAGATGAACCTGTGTGCTGACGTAACTGGTGTAAAATCCCATTAATCAGTGAGTCATGACAGCTCTGGCTGAATAATAAGAAAAGCACTGAACACACACGGAGCAGCATTAGCTGGAAAAAAGCAGCTCTTATCTGCCTGTGGTGAAACTCTTGGTCAAAAGTTCAACATGTCAGCAACGTGGGCACTAAAATAGCATTTCCTTCTGCAATAGTAAAAAATAAACCAGAGAAACGTCTGGACTTCCATAAAGACATCATCAGTATTCCAACAGGCATGTGAACGTCTCACCAAATTTAAACACAAAATAAAGCCCCTGAACGTGTTTAAATGTGAACACCCATGCTAACAGTATTAGCTTAGTGTTTTTTAAGAAAAGACATACGTTTTAATAAACTTTATAAACTCTAGAAACACAGAGTATGACAGAAAAAAGACAACAGAACAACTCCAAACACCCGAAAGACAACAAAATTAGGGGTGTCCCGATCCAATATTGATATCGGATATTGTTTCGATATCAGCCAGAAAACAAATATCAGATTTTATCGGACTGCTTCTAAAATCTCTGATATATAATATGTTTATTCAATTGTAGAACACTGTAGATATTATGTTGAAGGTAAAAATGTATGTAACCAATTGGTTAATAATACATGGGTCAGTTTTTCACATACCTACTGTTATTGACTATTGTTCTCTGTATGAGTGACATCACTTGATCAAGCCTTTTCTAACATTCCACACTACAAATTAAGTAATAAAAGTATGTATGATCCATGCTGATATTGTATCAATATCAGCCTGCAATATCGGTATCGTATCAGAAGTGAAAAAGTTGTATCGTGACATCCCTAAACTAAATGCACAAAATGACAGAAAAAAAAAAAAAAAAAATGTAAATAAAATACACCAAATTACTAAAAATAAATACAAACACTACAAAAACCCAAACGACAACAAAAATACACAAAATGACAGAAAAATACACTAAAGGACAACAAAATACATAAAAATGTCTAAAAGAAACCCTAACACTATTCCGCAACAAGGTACAACATTAGTATAACTCCAGAAACACACATGACAGAAAAAAGACAACAGAACAACTCTAAAGACACAAAACCACAACAAAATGACAGAAAAATTCTAAAATAAAAACACATACTGAATAAAATACACAAAATTACTAAAAATAAAAACAAAAGACACCAAAATACATAAAAATGGCTAAAAGAAAAAGACAAAAGGACAACTCAACCCAAAACTATAACGATAGGACAGAAAAATAATAATTAAAATAAAATAAAAAACAATAAAATGCACCAAATTCCTGACAAATACAAAAAGACTACAAAATACACAATATGACATAAAATGCACTAAAGGACAACAACAAACAGAAAAATGTCTAAAAGAAACCCCTAAAACTACGACAACAAGGTACACAATTACGCCAGAAACACACAAAATGACATAATAATACACACAAAAATTTAAAATAAAACAGAAAACGTCTGGATTTCCATAAAGGCATCTTCAATATTCCAACAGGCATGTGAACGTCTCACCAACTTTGAAACGCAAAATAACGTTTAAATGTGAACACCTGTGCTAACTGCATTAGCTTAGTCTCTTATTAATAAACTACATCCGTTATATGAAACTTTATAATCTTGTTGTAACCGTTTAGTTGGGATAAATGTTTCCCAGGCCTCGATCCATGCAGAATTCCCAGACAGGGACACAGGTCTGTGGGGTCTAATACGAGTCTTTGTGTTCCATTAAAGTGCTCCTGGGACACATGGATCAGGTTTCAGACACTTTTAAGGCTTGTTTAACAAACCTGGAGACACTTGGCGCACTTTTACCCAACAGTTGTCAAGTTTTCCTACCTGCACGGAGTCCGCCGCCATCTTGGTTTTCGCCTTTGAATCAAATCCTACGGAGGGGGAGAGAGGGGGGGTAGGGGTGGAGGGATCCGAAAACAAGCTTCAACTTTCCCTCTCCGCCGACGGAAAACACGGCACACGGCGGCTCATCTCCGGGATGAACTGTTCCTTCTGCTGGTTCCCATTCCGTCCAGTCCCCTGTGTAAAGTCCCGCTGCTGGAAACACAAGCCTCTAGCCCTGGATACGAGTCCGTCCCGGTCTGTCCCAGTCTGTCCCAGTGCATGGGAGGGAAAGGAGGCGGTGGTGAGAGTGGAAGTGTCCGCCCAACCCCGGGACAGACACACACGTGATCCAAACTTCACTCACTCCGCGAGCTCGTGCTCGTGCTCCTCTGATCACAGAATCAATCCTTTATGATCATTGAACAATATCAGAGTGGAAATGAAATGTAAAAAAAAAAACAGCTGAGAAACTGAACCATTATAAAACATATAAACAACTTAGACTGACGGCCCAGGAGCCACATGCGGCTCTTGGTCTCGTTCTGTGCGGCTCACAAAGTGACAAAAATACACAAAACTATCCCAGAAACATATAAAATGACCCAAAAAAGTTATGAATGGATCATTGAAATACACAAAATTACCTCCAAAACACATAAAATGACAAAGAAAGTGATGAATGGACAATAAAAAATACACAAAATATGTACAAATGTCTCCATAAACCCAGAACTATGATAACAGTGTACAAAAATACTCCAAAATAACAGAAAAATAAACAAAAGGATGTAAAAAATACAATATAAGACAACAAAAATGCACTAAAAGACTCCAAAAGCACACAAAATGCACCAAAGGACAACACAACACATAAAAAATGTCTCTAAAAATCCCAAACTCTGACAACAATGTACAAAATTACTCCGGAAACACAAAAAATGACAGAAAAATAAACAAAAGGACAGAAAAAAATACTAAGTAAGACCAAAAAATGCACTAAATGACTCCAAAAGCACACAAACTACACAAAGAACAACACGATACATAAAAATGTCTCTAAAAATCCAAAACTATGACAACAATGTCCAAAACTATTTTGGAAGCACACAAAATAACAGAAAAAATTAAAAAAACGACAACTACAACAACCCAAAACGACAACAAAATTACACAAAATGACATTAAAAAAAATACACAAAAGGACAACACAATATGGTAAATACCTCCAAAAATCCCAAAACTATGACATCAATGTTCAAAATTACTCTAGCAACACACAAAAAGACAAAACATGAACATTTTTCTTTTTTTGATGTAAGTGGCCTTGAGAGTTTTTGAAGCTGCTTGAGAAATTTAATGTATTATTATTATTCTTGTTGTTAATAATAATAATAATAATAATAATAATAATAATAATAATAATAATAATAATAATAATAATAAAAGGACAACTCCAAAGACCCAAAACAACAACAAAAGCAACAAAATGACAAAAAAATACACAAGTAAATAAAAGTCCCAAAAACTACAACAACAATTTACAAAATGATTCCAGAAACACAGAAAATGACAACAAAATGACAGAAAAGTACTAAAAACAACAACAAAATGAACAAATTGACTCAAAAAACACACAAAATGACAAAAGAAATTCACAAAAGGACAACAAAATACGTAAAAATACCTCCAAAAATCTCAAAACAAGAACAACAATGTACAATATTACTTCAGAAACACACAAAATGACAGAAAAATGAACAAAAGGACAACTCAAAAGACCAAAAAAAAAATAACCCAAAAAAAATGCACAAAATGACAGAAAAAAATACACACAAGGATAAAATAATACATGCAAATGTCAAAACAAAAAAAAAGATCCTTCAAACAAACAACACATATTTAATTCTAATCTAAGGGCATCTCTTCACCGAACCAGAATGTATTGTCAGCATTAATTACGGCGACATTGAGCATTAATGAGTTTACGTTGAATTAAAAAGAGCTAAAAACACAGTTTTTACAAGGTCATCATTTACCATCCTTTAACTAGGGTTTATGAGGGCGAGGGGACATTGAGTAGGTATGTGGGTCACAGGGGTGACACCAGGAAGCTGTAAGTGTAGAACAAGGTGATATTAATAAGGATGAGTCATAGTGTTACTGCTGATGTCTCTACAGGGATTAAATCCAGTGAAGGTAGAGTAATATAAGCTCAGGTCCACTTTCCCCTGACTGGGCCCTGGGGGCTCCTCCTCGCATAGCAACGCTTTAATATTTAACTGCCCTCAATTAATGATACCAATACATCATCATCATCATTACACTGAATATAATCCACCCAATGAGCATCCAGAACATTCATTAGAAAATGTTCAATAATATCACGCCACAAACTGATATAATTAAAACAATGGTACTCGTGTCATTTTATATAATATTACTTATATTTTGTGTATTTTAGTCTTTTTCATTGCTTCATTCTGTGTGTGTTTCTTGTCATTTCGTGTAGTTTTGGAGTCATTTTGCACATTTATTTATGATATGTTTCTCTTTCTTCGTATATACTTGACGTTTTGTATATTTGTCTGTAATTTTATGTATTTCATCTGTTGTTGTTTTTTCCCCCACATTTGTCACTTTGTGTTTTTATTGTAATTTTGTGTTGTTTTGGAGTCATTCTTTTTATTCATTTGTTTTTTTTTTTCCTTTTCAGTTTTTTATTGTCATCTGCTATTTGTTTTGTACTTTTAGTCACCTTGGGCGACTTTGTGTATTTCTGTGTCATTTTACTTGTATTTCTAGTGTTTTCTGTTTCGAGTCTTTTTTGCGTGTCAATTTTAATGCATTTTTGTTTGTTTCTCATGTTTTTGTTGTCGTTTTGTGTAGATTTCTGAAATTTTATATATTTTTTATTTTATTTTGTATATTCTCTCTTTTTGTGCGCTAGTTTTTGTTTTGTATTTGATTCATTCATTCTTTGTGTTTTTCCTTGTCATTTTGTGTAGTTTTGGAGTCATTTTGCACATTTATTTATTAATTTTGTATATTTTTCTCTTTTTTTGTATCTACTTTTTGTGCATTTTCGCAGTTATTTTTGGCCACATTTGTCACATTATGTGTTTTTGTGTCATTTTCTGTGTTTACTAAAAACGTTTCATTTACTTTTCTATTTTTTAGTTGTCATCTGGGTTTTTATAGGAAGTTTTCTGATATTTGTTTTGTACTTTTAGTCATCTTGTGCAACTTTGTGTATTACTGTGTCATTTTACTTGTATTTACAGTATTTTCTGCCATATTTGATGTATTTTTCTGTAGTTTTGAGACTTTTTTGTGTTACACGATTACTCAGTCCCATATTTTGAGTGATTCTGGCAGCTCTTTATCTCCCTCTGCAGGATGGCCAGTGTGACATCAGCCAACTTTTATTTTGACAGCATCCCTCAGGCATATCCTTCCAGACTCCCACTCACTCACCATAAAAAGGAAGCACAACCATCTGGACTGAATTAAAAACACAAGAATCTATAGTGTTTAAAATAAAAAACGGAATGACCAACAACAGCAAACCGGAAAGAAAAAATAAGTGTTTATTGACCATAATTTTGATGCAGAGAAAATGTGGTCACTTTTGTGTGTATTTATGCGTTTCATATTATCAAATGTTCAGGAACCAGAATTAAAAACCAATAAAACAACACTTTGATGTTTCCTTTGAAGTTTCCTCGACGTGGAAGTCAAGCAAACATCAAAGAGAACATTTATTCAGACTACTGTTTCTTGGGAAATCCAATTTGATCTCCCAACATGTTTTGACTGACAAATGCCAGTCTTCACCAGAGGCAACGGCTGATTGCTTTGATGTTTCTGTGACTGCCACGTAGTAACTTCACTACGCGGAAGGCAAGGAAACTTCAAAGGAAACATGAAAGAGATAATTTATCGAGACAACTGTTCCTTAGGATATCCACTATGATCTCCCAACATGTTTTGACTGACAAATGCCAGTCCTCGCCAGAGGCGTCTGCTGATCGCTTTGATGTTACCTTGACTATGATTCACTATGCAGAAGGAAACATCAAAGCGATCAGCAGACACCTCTTTGAAGTTTCCGTAACTTTTGTGTAGTAGCTTCATTCCGCGGAAGGCAAGAAAACATCAAAGGAAACATCAAAGCGATCAGCAGACGCCTCTGTCGAAAACTGGCAGTTGTCAATCGAAACATGTCAGGAGATCAAAGTGGATTTCCTAAGTAACAGTTGTCTGAATAAATGAAACCTTAAGACATTTTATCAATTTATTCCACAAAATTTATGCAAATTAAACCAAAATTGGTTAAAAACAAAACAAAAAACAGGATATACATGGAAGTGTAAATTAGGGCACAATAATGTTGAAATTACTTGTTTTCCTGGTCTCAAACTGCTCCGCATTCGTCCACCGAACTAAAACGGGTTTGACGCAGCAGTCGTGCACACTTTGATTAACCTTTTTTACACACAAGAGATCAAAGAGAAATCCATTGTTTTTACAGGATGTTGCTCGTATTCTGATTTAACTTTACAACACCAGATTTTCAGATTGCAGCCTCACTGATTGAATGAAGGAGGGAAGAAAAAGGTGTAAGAAATGTACAAACTGGAAACAGACCAGCAGTGAGCCATTAAAAAAAGTAGTATTTACAGTAGCAGCAGCATTTTGTTTGTTTACCACGTTACACATTAGGACATCGTCTTCCTCTGTGACTCAAAAACAACCCCGAGGGCAGGGGTGGAGCAGTGATTTTAAAAGTGAGTGTTCTAAAGGTAGGGGTCAACCTTCAACTCCCAATTTAGTTTACTAAATTCATTTACTAAATTCATGATAAAGCTGTTATTAAGTCAGTGATGTTCAACATGTGGCTCTTCATGTGTTAATTGTAATTATTATTTCCCCAGAAAACCTTAAAAGCGGGAAACTTTTTAACCCCTTTTTACCTTTTTCTTTAGCAATTTTGCAACTTCCTTTGTCCCCTTTTCCCCAAAAATTTGGCACTTTTTGGTGTTTTCAGATTTTAGCTCCTTTTCCCAATAAATATCCCTTTTTTCCTAAGTTTTGTCAATTTTTGCAAGTTATTTTTGACACTTTTATCCAATTATCCTCGATTCTTTAACCATTTTTTTTGCACTTTTTCACTATTGTTTGGCACATTTTGCTCATTTAAGTTACCTTTTGCCATTACATACCACCTGTTTCCTCTTTTTTGTCAATTTTTTGCCACTCTTGACTGCTTTTGGCCCATTTTAGTCACTTTTCACTCATTTCTTGCCACGTTTTTGCCAATTTTGGCATTTGTTACTAATTTTTTATCACTTTACTCATCGCTGGTAAATCTTTGTTTACCTTCGCGTAACAGCAACTTCGTCAAATGGCTGGCTGTGATTGGCTTGATCACCATTCAATCAATCTAAATGAACAAATATGTTTTCAACAATGAATCCCTCTGTAAAAAGATGAATTTTTGTTTTTATGAAAGTGCAGGTGTCGCAGCCCCCACATCGCCCCCAGGTGAGACGCGCCTGCCCGTGGGGATGATAAGCTTTACGTCTACACTAGTCACAAGCCGCTATAAAATGGGCACCTGCTTTGATGATCAAAGGGTTCTCAGTTTAAAAAAAAGTACTTTCATTCCACGTCCAGGGTTAGTAGTACCGATGGTGGTGAAGCGTGACGACAAGTTCCGACATACAAACGACCACCAGAGCCAAAAGATGAAATGCTTGGAAGCTTTTCAGAGTCTTGGGGTCAGAGGTCGTTGGGTCATGTGACCCTTTGGCCGTGGAAGGAGCAGGAAACGCTCCTCGTTACCACAGCGACACAGCTCCACGTTTAGCCGTTCTCTCACACCCTTTCAGTTTTTAGGGTAGATTTTTTCGTAGAAGAAGTTCTGTGTCAGCAGGTAGAGTTCTCCGTCCTTCTCTCTGACGGCGTGAGCCCGGACAAACTGGAATTGCTCCAGCGCAAACTCGTAGAAGTCATTCTCCATTTTCCAGATGGCCGACTGCTGCAGCTTGGCGATGGACTCCTTAGTGGGCGGCTTCTTCTCACTCGTCTTCCTCAGGTGCGATTTCTTGCCTGTGAAGACGGAGTTTATAGGAAGAGAAAGTGAATATTTATTACAACCGGTAATAATAAAAGTAGATAAAACTATTTATTTTAATCGTAATGCTTTTGTTGTTTTAATAAATTGAAGTTAAACAAAACCAGAAAAAATGATTGAGTGTATATGTTTCAGTCACAGAATGAACAAAACATATACAAAACACACAGAGAAGACAACAAAAACATACAAAATAAAAAAATATATACAAAATAACAGAAGTAAACGTAAATGACAACAAAAAACATACGAAAATGACAGAAAAAAAAAAATGACACAAAAGCAAAATAATAACATATTACACAACTTTTGTGTAAAATATACAAAATGGCAATAAAAACACAGAAATTACTCCAAAAACACAAAATATCAGAAACACACAAAAAACCCAAAATGGCAACAAAAACACACAAAACAATGAAAAACAAATGACATAACATACAAAAACCGACACAATAATAAGATATAACACAAAATTATAGTAAAATATACAAAATGGCATAAAAACACAAAACGATGAAAAAACACACGAAACCACAGAACATATAAAAACAGACTATAATAATATATTACACAAAATAGCAAATAAAAACACAAAAAATTACAACAAAAATCACAAAAAAACCCCCGTACTTAAACAGCACAATAATTATATTTTACACAAAATGAAATATACAATACGGCAAAAAAAGAATGAAAAAAATCTACTCTACAGTGAGCTCTGTGGAGTACTTCTGCTTCCTGGAGACCATCATCACCCAGGACCTCAAGTGGGACCCCCCCCACCACCTGATCCCCACCTCCATGATGATATTATCTGCTGCACTGTATATATATATATATTTATATTTATATTTATCCTTTATTCTCTATCTATCCTTTATTTATCCCTCATCCTTTATATTTATCATTATTATTATTATTGTTGCTGGGTTGTTTCTTTGTTCTTTGTTTTTTGTGTCCTTGTACTGTCCTAAAAACTGTACTTGGCCATTAAAACATTTCTGATTCTGAAAATTATAGTAAAATATACAAAATAGCAAAGAAAACACAAAAAATTACAACAAAAATAGGCTAAAATTACTAAAAAAAAACATACGAAACAAACGAAAAAACATACATACATACAAAAACAGACACAATAATAATATATCACACAAAATGAGAGTAAAATATAGAGAAAATATGAATCAAAGCTGTCGCTACAGTGTGTTTGAATTGAAAGCTTAAATAATGCAGTGACAGCGTGCTGATCGTACATCTCCATCATCGTTAAAGACTAATTCCTCTGAGGTCGTTGTGACGGCGCTGGTTGTAAATAATCTCTGAGTACATCAGTGGAGCGTATTGATCACTGCTCATTTCCCAGCAGACCAATTCAAACAGGAAACCACAGTGATGTGAGCGAGACGTGAAACACTTGGTTAGGCTCCTCCCCCTGCAGTAAAAGGAAACACTTCACCTGTCTTGTAGAGCTCCGTGGCTCCTCTGAAGAAGCGCGGCAGCACGGCCTCCAGCATCATGACAAAGTCCTCCAGCTCCTCCGTCACCCCCACCAGCAGGTACTCGTTCACCAGGTTGTACTTGGCCTGCTCCAGAGCCCAGTGGCTGCCCACGTTCCTACACACACACACACACACACACACACATCACGTCCATCCTATTGTTGCATTTTAATGTAGAAACAATAAAGTTACACTCACCAACATTCAGAGTAGTGACCACAGAAAAAAGGAATCTGCAGCCAGAGCTTCTCAGGAGCACAATCTGAGCCTCCAGCTGATACACATTCATCAAAGGTCTGAAACACACACACACACACACACACACACACACACACACACACACACACCAATACACAACAAAAACAACCAGAAACATGTTCTCTGTATTAATGCTCAGATTGGTCACTAATTTAAATTACAGAATTACAAAATCATTAAAAAAAAACATAAAATACATAAAAAGACAAAAACAAATATGACTTAAAAAACACAAAATTACAAAAACACAAAAAATGGGGGAAATAAAAACTACCAAAAAAAAAAAGAAAAAATCAGGAAAATATACATAACTAAAATACAAAAAAATAAATAAATATAAATTCACTAAAAATTGCACAAAAACACCAGAGAAACTTACCAAACGACAACAAAAAATATACAAAATTAACAAAAAACTAAAAAAATATAATATTTACAAATTGACAACATAAATACAGAAAATGACTCACACACAAAATTACAGAAAAAATACACAAGGACAACAAAATACACAAAAATATCAGAAATACATCAAATTAACCAAAAAGATGACTAAAAATACACAAAAATACCAGAGAAATTTAAACAATGCCAACATACTGTAAATACAAAAAATGTCTCAAACATAAAAATAAAGAAAACATTTAAAAATGGACAACAGAAAAACCACAAATACATCAAATTAACCACAAACTGCAAAAGACGACAAAAAAATCTACAAAATGGCAACAAAAAATACACAAAATAAACCCCCCCCAAAAAAACCACACAACAACTTAAATGACACAAAAAATGACAAGAAAACACTAAATAAATCCAAATAATTTACACACAAAATGAGAGAAAAATACCAAACATCAAAAACAAAAACTCCTGATACGTCCCTGTGTTCATTCTTAGATTAGTGGTTATTCTAATGCTGTGAAAGGACAATGACTTATTGTTATTTCCTTGATTATATTGTAAAAACCGTCCTGATGAACCAATGGATGAGTTCATGTATTGTTGGTACCTTCTTGTCTCCTTGTTTCCTGCGTCTCAAACCAGGTCTGTAATCGTCCCCGAATCGCAGGAAGTAATAATAGGAGACGAGCCTCTCGATGGGGTCTCTGATCACATTTATGTAGATAGGCTTCAATTTGGCCCCCAACCTGAAAGAGAATCAGTCACAGAAACACATTTATTTTAGGTTCACGTGTTGACCACAAGGTGGAGTCGAGAGATTAAAAAGTCACATCAGTGGAGTTAAAGAATGGCTGCTCTGAATAATCCCTCCTATCTCCTTTCCTATCTCCTTTCCTATCCACTTTTCCTTAATCCCCGGAAGTGTTTAAGGAGGTTCAATGCTTCCTTTATAACCTCCTTTAGCCTAGGAAACACTGATACATCCTTTACCAAAGGAGACCACATAATACTGACCCACAATTCCTTGCGGCGACAACATTTCAAGGGACACGCACACCCGAGCGCTGACGGAAACACACAATGACCGTCAAGTAACGGAGCTCATGTAAGTTACCGATGCAATAATATGCCTTGAACAACTTTAAATAAATAATGTAAAACCCTTATATTATTATATGTAAGACATATTATCAGATTATAACAAACATTAAAAGGGATCAAAGACAGTTTTTGCTACATTATATTTTATTCAACATATTTAATATTTCTGAGTGGACGGTGAGTGTGAGGATCCATTCTCTTTTAGTTTCACTTTTGTTCCTCGTAGCCTGGTAGATTATATCAGCAGAAAGTGTTATAAATGTGCTTTTAGTAGTCCATTTTTAGTTTATTTTAACCTTCACGGAGACGTCAGATAATTACATCACCCAGTGGAAGTGCGTCTGATTGTCAAAACAAACGTGATGCCCTTTTCCTAACACCTTTCCTTATGGAAACGTGGATAGGAAAGGAGATAGGAGGGACTATTCGGACGTAGACATCAGTCAAAGAATCTCTTTACTTGGTGAAGTCCAGGAAGGAGATGTGACCGTGGTAGAAAGCAGGTTTCATTTCCTTCCACTCCGTTACGTTCTTCACAAACCGACCCTGGAAACAACAACAAAAACAAACAAATAAGAAAGCCAGCCTATGATTCCCCTGTGGAGGAGACTCCTCCCCCTGACCCTCTGACCTGGTCCTGTATGGACATGACGGGGTTGTTCTTGGTGGTGTTGATGTGTAGCACGTGGTAGTGGTTCCTCCCACACAGGTCGTAGGCGATGTTGGTGAAGGAGGTGCTGGCCGTCTTAGGGACGCGGTTATAAATGATCAACAGGTCGTCTTCACTGTCCGACGCAGACGCCGTGTCGCGCTCCCTCAGACTGTCCTGGGTGTGTCGCTGCTCGATCTCACGCACCTCGTGTCTGGCTATCGCTCGCTCTGCCAGAGACAGAGAGAGAGAGAATTAATTGAATTAATTTAAGTCATTTTGTATGTCTTAATCTGCATTTTTATTATGCTTTGTGTGTTTTTGTCTTGTGTATTTAAGTAGTCATTTATATTTTTTTGTATTGTTGGGGTGTGTTTTTGGAGTATACACGTGTAATTTTGTTATTTTATGAGTTTTTTTTTTTATTTTGAAAGTCATCCTACACAATATAACAGAAATTATCTATAAAAACTACACAAAATTAACCAAAAATGCCAGAGAAATGAACAAAATTCACATCAAAAAAGAATAAACTCAATGACTCAAACATATAAAATTGCAGAAAATACATAAAAAAGAACATCAGAAAAATATATCATACAAGAACTGAAAAACAACAAATTCATAAAATTTACCAAAAATTTTAAGACAACTAAAAATGTTCAAAATGACAACAAAAACTACACAAAATTAACCAAAAAACACACAACGCAACTAAAAATACACAATATAACAGAAAAGATCTATATAAACAACAAAAATACACAAAATAAGCAGCAAAAATTGCACAAAAATACCAGATAAATTTACAAAATGACAACAAAAATAAACAATATGATTTCAAAAACACAGAAAATGAGAGAACAGTACACAAAATGACAAATAACACTTAAAAAACATCAGAAAACATACATACGACAACAAAAACACAGAATATTACACATCACAAACAAAAGGACAAAAAAATACACAAAAACAACCAAAAATTGCACAAAAATATCAGAAATATTTACAAAGTGACAACAGAAGTACACAAAATTACTGGCACAAGATGACAAAAGAAAAAAAAGACAACTGAAATGCACAAAATGACTCAAACATAAAATTATAGAAAATATACAAAAAAGAACACCAGAAAAAAATACATTAAATGACAACAGAAAAACAACAAATACGTCAAATGAACCCAAAATAAAAATGTACACAGGGACAAACAAAAATTACACAAAATTACATTATAATACTAATAATTATTATTAAGCTTTTTACAAAAACAAATGGGTTCAAATGAATGAAAGTCCAATAAAGCAGCAGCTCTGAGCAAAGGTTTCTAATACGTTGTTCACTGTCTCCAACAGTTTTTCCTCCTCTTTGTCAGAGACTAAATAGACTCATTAAAATGGATTTTCATTTAGTGTGTGTGTGTGTGTGTGTGTGTGCACAAAGATCAAAGTCCTTCCTCGCCTCACACCGTGGCTTAAGAATAATGTCAAACAGGAAAATGAGTTCAACATTTGGTGAGAACTTATTTCACGCTGTAATACCACCTCACGCACACACACACGCGCACACACACACGCATCACAGCAACCTTAATATCTCCAGCCCATTTTCACTTTCTGCCTCATCATTTAATCAAGCATTTTGGGGTCGCAGCATTTTATCCCCTAAATGTAACATTTGTTGTGCAAAAGAGCAACAATGCAAGAGTTAATACTTTTATCACAAAAATGTGTTTGTATCTTATCTGAGGGTCACATGATCAACATTCATGTCATCATTAAAATAACAACCAATCAGAGCGTTAACACAGGAAAACTACAAAAAGTTTGTGATTTTGTTGTTGTTTGGCATATTTTTCTCTCATTTTATGAACCCTTGTTGTTTTTGAATTTATTTACTGCTTTCTTGTCATTTTTCTTGTACTTGTTATCCTCTTGTCATTTTGTGTATTTATCTTGTGTTTTTGGAGCAATTTTGTGTGTTTTTATTGTCAATTTGTGTATTTTTATTGTCATTTTGTGCATTTATGTTGTTTTAAAGTGAGTTTTTTTTTAAGTCATTTTTTTGCGTTTACCTTGGTGGAGCTGCACAAAATTAGACTTGGGGCCGACAGTTGCCAAAATCAGTTAATTTTCTTAATTTTTTCCCAGCTTTATCTTTCACACACTATAGTAACCAAAAACACATTATTTCAAAAAGTGTAAACAGTGCTCAGTACTACTAGTGTTAATAAGAATTAAAAAAAAACAAAAAACACTGCTGTGAATTTGAATCTGATCAAAGCTGGGTCAACCAATGAGTTAAAAATATAAAAATATAAAAACAACGGGGAAACTATGGGGGAAAAAATCTACACAAATCGTATAAAGAAAGTGAAAATGAGAGGTGACAGGTTAAGGGTTAGAGATCGACAGTCGGTAAGTGATACTACCTTTATTTGACTGCTAACTGGATGTTTACAGAACGCCAACGCGCTTTAAATGAGGCGAGTGGAGGTTTGCGGGGGTTTCTAAGCAGAAATAGTGCATGAAGCAGCAGAAAAGCAGGCGGAGCGCAGGAGCCTGGGTGTGAATAGATCCGACACAAAGACGGCCTGGCCTTTGTTGGCCTCGGGGCTTTTCATCATCATCCCAGCTCGCCTCACAGTGACGGCTGGTGACAAAAAAGCCCGTTGGTGAGAGCTCCACAGGAAGGACGGAGCATCTAATACCCGTGGGAACTCTGACTGGGACACAGTAACAGCTCTGACTGGCTGCAATGGTTCCACATCTGCCACTAAAAGACAATGAAGACGTCACACGCAGTCCCACCACCGAGTCAACGACACGAGCAACACATTCTGCAGATTCTCCTGCTAATGCTAACTTCTCAGGATCACGTTTACAATGTTTTATTGTCATTTTCTGTGTTTTTATTGTCCTTTTGTACTGTATAATGTTCTGTTGCTTTGTGTATTTTTGTTGTAATAATGTGTGTTTTTGGAGTCAATTTGTGCATTTTTTTTTATTGTCATTTTGTGTGTTTTTGGTAATTTTCTGCCATTTTGTGTAATTTTCTGTCATTTTGTGTATTTTGGATTCATTGTGTCATATTTGTTTTGTCATTTTCTGTATATTTGTTGTAAAGTGTGTTTCTGGAGTAATTTTGTGTTTTTATTATTGTTTTCTGTATTTATCTATCTATCATTTTGTGTGGAATTGTTGTGTATTTTGGATTCATTTAGTTTTTTTTCTCTTGCCACTTTGTGTGTTTTTGGAATCATTGTGTATATTTTATCTTGTCATTTTGTGTATTTTGGTTGTAATGTGTGTTTTTATTGTTACTTTGTGTATTTCTCTGTCAATTTGTGTGGAATTGTTGTTTTTGGACTTATTTAGTGTTTTTTCTTGCAACTTTGTGTGTTTTTGGAATCATTGTGTATATTTTGTCTTGTCATTTTGATTATTTTTCCATCGTTTTGTGTATTTTTCTGTCATTTTGTTTATTTTGTTATAATAATGTGTGTTTTTTGAGTAATTTTCCATATTTTTATCATCATTTTGTAAATTGTTCAATAGCTTTTTGTATCTTTGTTGTAATAATGTGTGTTTTTGGAGTAATTTTGTGTGTTTTTATTGTCATTTTGTGTAATTCTCTGTAATTTTTGTATTTCTTGCCACTTTGTGTGCTCTTGGCGTCATTTGTGCATATTTTCTTGTCCTTTTAAATATTCTGTCATTTTGTGTATTTTTGTTATTTTGTGTGTTTTTGGAGTAATTTTGTGTGTTTTTCTGTCATCTTGTGTGCATTTGTTGTTTTTGGATTTATTTAGTGGTTTTTCTTGCCACTTTGTGTGCTTTTAGAATCATTGTGCAATGTGTGCATATTTTGTATATTTTTCTTATTTTGTGTTTTTTTTTTTTTGGAGTAATGTTGTGTTCTTATGGCCATTTTGTATATTTTTCTGCACATTCTGCAGCTTCTCCTCAGGATCAGGTTTCCAACATGTTTCCAGCTGCTGCTGTGAACGGAGACACGGCAGCTGCTGGGAACCAGTGGGACAGCTGTCCACGTACAAGTACAACTGTGACCAAGAGGACAACACAACACAACACAACGTAACACGTGTTGGACGACAACGACAACAGAAGCAACAGCAACAACAGGCGTTTAACAACTTCACCCACTGAGCAAGAATGTCACCGACAAAAATAGACGATAGCAGACAGAAATATAAAGAAAGCCTTTACTGGGAGTCGGTAGTGATGGGCTCGACTCCATCCAGACATTCTAGTTCAGATGGATTTGGGTTTTTCCATTTTAACTCAAAATAAACATTTATCAAAGTATTCAGTCAGTGAAAACATGAGAAATGTGTATTTTGGGGCACAGTAAAGAATGAAGTAAAAATGCTTTTATGCATCCGTCTACAGGACTCCACATCCCACAATGCAATGCACCAAACTTTCCAACGACGTCAACAAATTGAGTGTTTACAGTGGAGATCAAAGCAAACTTTTTGAGTGACAATTTGGGCACCACTGTGGGTACTCATACCCCACTTTGGGAACCTCGGCTTTAGTGGGAATAGTCATCATCCTAATCATACTCATAATATATTCGTAGACAGTATTAACTCATTAAGTTTGTAGTGCACGGTACGGTGTGTGTCATTTACAACATGGCCATTTCAAAACAGCCCATTCTTATTTGCAATGACGACCTGGGAGCAGTTAGCGGTGTGTTAAAGATGTGCATGTGCAACGCTGCCGTTTCGTTAGCATTAGCATTATAACAAAGTACCGTTGGGGCTGTTCAAACAGTTACAGTAAATCTTGTGTAAATGACTTCAGATTTGAAGTCAGATTTTACATAAAAATACCCAAAATGACTACCAAAATACAAAAAAATAACAGAAAAACGTACCAAATGAAAAGAAAAACACACAAAAATAATAGATTAATACAGAAAACGAGAACCGCAAAACACAAAAGACTTAATAACCCACAAAATTATTGAAAAACCCACAAAATCTGACAAAAATTCCATAAAATACCCCAAATTATTACCAAAATACAAAAAATAACAGAAAAATATACCAATCGACAACAAAAACACACAAAAATAATAGATTAATACAGAAAACGAGAACCGGAAAACCCAAGAAAAGCAAAAACACAAAATAACAGAAAAACCTACCACATGAGTACAATAACTTACAAAACTTACATAAAAATACCCAAAATGACTCCCAAAATACATAAAATAACAAATAAAATATTCAAAACGATCACTTAATATTCAGGTGACTTCAGATCAGTGAGGCTTGAGGATGCTTGTCGTGTTTCCTTTTTTTAAAATTTCAAAATAAAAGCTTGGTGAAAGTGATAAAAGCACCAGTCATGTGGAGGGGCCCCGAAACTACTTGTGGGACGCGGCGGGCAAATTCCCAGCAACAACAAAGAAAAAAGAGGGCACGGCGAGAGCTTTTTAGGCTTTTGTCGTCGACGGCCTATTCAGTGGAACACACACACACACACACGCGCGCTCACACACACACACACACACACACACACCATTTAATTAGAGAACAAGAGGCTGAGTTACTATTGCCACACAGCAGGAGTCCTTTCACACCATCGCTCCGTCTCCTCCGTGCATTTAAAGCTAATTATGAAGCGTGAACCCAACACGGGTTTTAAACATTGTGACAAAGTAGAAGCCGATTACTGCGAGTTTCATTCAAAGCGTTGCTAGTTGAACTTATTTTACTAAAACCATTTCACACCGATTGGACACGAACATCCAGAATCATCGTTCGCCGTCGCCTGCAGGTCTTTTAAAAACGTGACAGGCTGTGGTGTGTATGACTGCCATCCTGTCAGGTCTGATGGGATAATAAAAAGCTAAGGGGAGGGAAGATGATCCTTCCTGTGTAGCTCATAAATCCATCATGGCTCCTTCCTGGGCCTCCCCCCTCCCCCCTCCCACTCCAACCGAGGCCCTGAGCTATAACTGGGGAAAGGAGATTAGCCATCAGCGTAGGTGTACGGCTTCTATGGATCTGCTTGGATGCCGTCCGATTGCAAAATCGATGAAGGATGACAGAAATGAGAGATCTGGGTTTGCCACCACTGTATAAAATGTAATTTGGTCTGATGAGAATTGGGTGTATGTCACCGTTTTTGCAGTGCCAGGATTCTAGGAGGGAGCGGGGCATGTCACCGCTGCCTCTGCACTGAGTTTTTAATTATACTAATTCAGTTTTTGGATCCGTTTTGCAGGCAGAGAATCATTGGAGACAAGCAGGGTTGGGTTCAATTACATTTTTTAATTACAACTACATCTACATTACACTTTGATTATGATTACAGTGACTGGCGAAACACAAAAATCACTCAAAAACGCACATGACAGAAAAACACACAAAATGACAACAAAAACTTACAAAATTACACAAAATAACAGAAAAATATACCAACCGACAACAAAAACACAGAAAAATAATAGATTAGTACAGAAAACGAGAACCAGAAAACACAAAATACTCCCAATAACCCACTAAATCATAGAAAAACCCACAAAATCTTACAAAAATTACATGAAAATACCCCAAATGACTAGCAAAATACAAAAAATAACAGAAAAACATACCAATCGACAACAAAAACACACAAAACTAATAGAACACAGAAAACGAGAACCGGAAAACACAAAAGACTACCAATAACCCACAAAATCACAGGAAAACACAGAAAATGACAACAAAACTTACAGAGGACATAAGAATATACCAACGGCAACAAAAACACAGAAAAATAATAGATTAATACAGAAAATGAGGACCAGAAAATAACCCAAATTACAAAAACACATAAGAAATCTTACAAAAATTACATAAAAACACCCAAAATTACATAAAAATACTCAAAATAACAGAAAAATACACTAACCGACAACAAAAATACTGAAATAATCGATTAACACAGAAAACTTGTACCGGAAAACCAAAAACACACAAAATTACATTAAAATGCGCAAAATGACTACCAAAATAAATAAAATATACAAAACGCACACGTAATATTCAGGTGAGGTGAAGTAATAGAAAACAAGCTGCGAGAAACTTCTTTTTCTGAGATTGAAAAGCTTTAAAAATGACCTCATCGTGACTAGTGTGAAGCAGCTTCTCAGACGCCAACACGAGCTTTAGACGTGAGCGATTAGCGCGCTTTTTTTTTTTTTTTTTTAACAATGACGTTTAATTGTCAACTCTGAGGAATTTTTCCTGCTGGCTTTGACACACAAGTGCCACATTGAGGAGCAAATAAAGGATTCTATTCACTGCTCGGGTCCTTCACAGGAGAGCTCGGCAAGACACGACGGGAAAGTGGAAGAAAGAAACGGACTAGACGACGACTTATCAGATCTAAACAAGATGGAAACGTGAACAAAACGTCTGATCCATAAAGAGCAGACGTGGATCACATGCAAGCCTCATCTCGACATTAACGTAGAAAATGACAAAAACACACAAAAATCCCCCCGAAAATATACAAACCGACGACAAAAACACACAAAAATAATAGATCATTACAGAAAATGAGAATCGCAAAACACAAAACACACAAAAATGACAGAAAAACACGTAAAATGAGGTTAAAAACATACAAAAATGACATAAAAATATACAATAAAAATTACCCAAAATGACTAAATTACAAAAACTTACAATAATGACATAAAAAATACCCAAAACGACTACCAAAATAAAATAAAAATAACAGAAAATTATAAAAAAAAACCAACAAAAATATGCAAAATTACTCTAAAACCATACAGAATACAAAAAACAATTAGCAAATACACAAAATATGCAACACGTTGATAACCTGAAAACACAAAAAACAAACTGACAATAAAAACACACAAAAATAATAGTTCATTACAGAAAATGAGAAGCGGAAAACATAAAACACTCTCAAAAACACACAAAAATGACAGAAAAACATGTAAAATGAGGATAAAAACTTACAAAAATGACATAAAAAAAATACCCAAAACGACTACCAAAATAAAACAAATAACAGAAAATTATCAAAAAAAACAACAAAAATATGCAAAATTACTCTAAAAAACATACAGAATGACAGACAAATACAAAAAACAATGAGCAAATACACAAAAATAACAGACAAATATGCAAAACGTTGATAACCTAAAAACACAAAAAATGACCTCAAAATACAAAAAATAAGAATACACACAACAATAACAGAAATACAAAAAAAGTTTATTTTTAAAGGAAAGTTACACTTATCTGAAGGGTGGGGGGATCTGACACCAAATTATTTTTTTTTAAAGCAAAAACAATATTTTCTTTCTGTTTTTTTTAATACTAGTTTATTTATTTAATTAATAACATTTTTATCAGATTTTTTCAGGCACTTTTTGGATTTCTATTGAAAAATCACATGCAACATTGGGCATTGTTGATGTTAACAGTATTTTCTGTCCAAATAACACAGTTTCTAAAGAGCAGCTCAGACATTTTGAACACTTGAGTTTGACATGAAATGACTACATTAATGCGTGTATACAGTAATTCTTAGATGTGAGTCAGAGAAAAAGCAAAAAATAGAAGCGGTTTCCTGCAAGCTGTGTGCAGTTTGCACTTTGGCTGTCCCCAAGATGTATCCAAACAGGAAGGACATTGGATTATAAAAAGAAATGCTGGTAAATATGCCAAGCGATGCATCAATGTCAGATTTCCATAAAAGCTTTGCACAGGGAATGTAAGAAATCCGAGTGAATTAGAGATTCTAATAAACAAAAAAAGATTACAGTGAGGTGATGCTTCCTCTCCGGAAACTTGGCACGACTTGCTCCATAAATAAAAGCCAAAAGCTTTTACATTAAAGCAAAAAAAAAAAAAAAAAAAAAGGAGAGAAATAGTGTGGAGGAAAATGTTCTGCTGCTACTGTTAAGGTCACAGACGACGTCTCCACCCCCCCAGACCTGTCTGAGTGGGGGCCACCCTCCATCCTCCACTTGGCCCCTGGTGTTTAATTTAGAGCAAACAATACAAGTAAAGGTCACATAGCCAGTACAACAGACATAGGCAATTCGCGGCCCGGGGGCCACATGCGGCCCTTGGTCTAATTTTATGCGGCCCCCAAAAGTAAATTAACAAAATGACAGAAAAATAAACAACACAAGAGCAAGAATACACTAAAAAATACAAAAAATGACAACATTACAGAAAAAAACAGTAAAAGACAAGAGAAAAACACAGAAAATTCTCCAAAAACACACAAAACTACTACAAAAATGTACAAAACGACAACAAAAGTACACAAAAAGTCAAGAAAAACATGAAAAATGACTCCACAAACCCACAGTACTAACAAACAAGCAAAACGACAACAGAAAAACACAAAAATTACTCCAAAAAATGCAAAATGGCAGCACAATTACACAATAAGACTCCAAAAAAAACATTTATTTTACAACAAAAATACACAAAATGCCTCACAACGAGCAAGACGACAACAAACATACACAAAATGACAGAAAAACACACACAATCACAATAAAAAACTATCTGTTGTTTCCCGTATTAACGCTCAGATTGGTCATTATTCTAAATGCTGACATGAATGTTGATCATGTGACCTCAGATCAATAGAACACAGTTATAATCATATAAATATCTAGTGCGTCTGATTTCTCTGACTCAATACTGTGCAGAAAGACATGTCATGACATGACAGAAATGTCAATTCTGTGTCAAATATGTGCTGGAGATGAAATGAAATGAAAATTCTTGGCCAAAACCAAAAACCAAAAATGAGAAAACACCAGACCAAAAGCCAAAAACCAAAATAATTGATTATGCAAATGATTAGCAACATTGCATAGGCTACGAGTGAGTACTAACCTCAATAAAATTGCAATTGTATAAATTATTATCGATGGTTCAAAGAATAAATCATTCAAAAATATGTGAAAATATTTAACACACTGACATTCCAACAATGCAACCCTGGAATAACGAACCTAATGTGTTAGCTTTCTGTTAGCATCTCAAATGCTAACGGGTCCTAAATCACCTCTGAAATACACTAAAAACACATATCTATCATCTAATTTATTTCCTATCTATTGATTACCTTGTTAGGCTTCCTAATCAATGAAAATATAGGTTTTCATATTTTTGGTGTGGGCATCAGTACACCCCTAGATTTATATATTTTTTTAAATGGTAAAGTGTGGGAAAGCTTAATATGAAACATATTTTAATAATTATTAACTACATACTGTATGTGTAGAACTGTATGGTTCCCCTTTTATGCGTTAACATATAATGGACAATTTTTATAAAATTTTCATGGCAAATACAATTACAAAGTCAATTATCTGAACTCAATTACAATTCTAATTGATTTAAAGTGAAGAACATGGTGCGATTTGTGTATTCTTTTCTCCTTTTGTACGTTTATGTCACCATTTTGTGTATTTTTTCTCCTTTTGTATGTTTTTGTTGTCATTTTGTGTATTTTTTCTCCTTTTGTATGTTTTTGTTGTCATTTTGTGTATTTTTTTCTCCTTTTCTACGTTTTTGCCTTCATTTTGGGTTTTTTTTCTCTTTTTGTACGTTTTTGTTGTCATTTTATGTATTTTTCTTCTCCTCTTATACGTTTTTTTTCGTCATTTTGTGTGTTTTTTTCTCCTTTTGTATGTTTTTGTTGTCATTTTGACTCCGCCCACCCATTAACAAAAAGTGCACGTACTTGTGCGATATTTTCCCAAAACATTGCACACGTCAGATTGGCATTTTTGCTTGATTTTACTTTGATAAAAATCATAATGAAAATAATGTTAAGATAATGCACTTTCCTCATTTTCTGTCCGTTTTAGGGTTAGGGTTATCGTAAAATCAGAGGATGGATGCACATATTGGAAAAGCTTTAAAAAAAAAAAAATCAGATTTTCCTATTTCATCTTTTCATTAGCTGCTAATGTAACCACGAGTTCCTCTTTGGAAATGAAGCTTTTTGCTGGGAACGAAGCATCTTCTCTAATTGAACCAGAGATAAAACACGATGTCTCACTAAAAGCCTTCAGCCATCAGTTGCTCGTTTTTATCTCGGAGTCCGATTGCAGCGCGACGTCTCCAGATCCAGACTAACGACTAATGATTACAATCCGGGGACGGATGAAGACGATAATCACCCTGGTTCGACATGGCGTTTTCTCTCCCTAATATGTCCAATATGTCCTACGTGCTATCGAACGGCGTCTGACAGGTGAACCAATCACGTCTTGGGAGAAACAGAGAGTGCGTCCATCCTGTCTGCTGTTCCATCAGTAAACAAACAGACGAGATTATAAAGCAATTTACACAGATGGCAGGTGTCATTTCATTAAATGATTTCATATTTGTAAAAATATTTCATCCCTCTGTGTTCTTGTGGATTCCTTTTATTTTTCATGTCATTTTCTGTAAGTTTTCTGTAATTTTATTGTCATTTTGTTTATTTGTGTTTTCATTATATGTATTTTTGTAATCATTTTGTAAGTCTAGAGTCATTTTTCCTGTCATTTAATGTTTTTTTTTCTTCCTTTTGTATTTTTTTGGTGTTTTTTTTTGTTCTTTTGTGTGTTTTTGTCCCAATTTTTGTGTCCAGTGTTTATTATTATTTCTCTTTTCTCTCCTTTTGTAAAATATTTAGTCCATTTGTGTTCTTGTGGATTCATTTTACATAATTTTTAGTTTTTTGTTGTAGTTTTATGTATTTTTTCAGTCATTTTCTGTATTTCTGTTTTTATTTTATGTATTTTTATAATCATTTTGTAAGTCTAGTCATTTACTTTTTTTCCTGTCATTTATTGTGTATTTTTGTTCTCCTTGTGTGCTTTTGTTGTCATTTCTGTGTCATTTTATGTCATTTTCTGTATTTTTTGTTGTAGTTTTATGTAATTTTTGTTTAATTTTCTTTATTTTCATTTTATGTATTTTTATAATCATTTTGTAAGTCTAGAGTCATTTTGGTTTTTTCCTGTCATTTAATGTGTATTTTTATTTTCCCTTTGTACGTTTTTGTCGTCATTTTGTGTATTTTTTCTCTCCTTTTGTAAGTTTGTCATTTTGTGTATTTTTCTTCTCCTTTTGTACATTTTTGTCATCATTTTGTGTCTTTTTTCTCTTTTTGTACATGTTTGTTGTCATTTTGTGTATGTTTTTTTCTGTTTTTGTCATAATTTTGCATTTTTTTTCTCCTTTTGTACGTTTTTGCGTCATTTTGTGTGTTTTTTTCTCCATTTGTATGTTTTTGCTTCATTTTGAGTGTTTTTCTCCCTAATATGTCCTAGGTGAAATGGAAGCATCCAACACCATGGTGAACCAATAAACAGAGAGAGCGTCCTCCATCAGTAAACATCTGAGATTATGGAGCAATTTACACAGATGGCAGATCCCATCATTCCCGTGTCTCCTTTAGTAAGAAGGGTGTGACAGTTTGTGGAGGAAGAGGGGAGGGATGGGCCCAGCGATTGATCGGAACAGATCTCGTTATGTCACTGGCAATCAGGGCGATTGTCTGTGACTAAGGAGAGGGAATCAGCCAAAAATGTTCAGAGCCAAAAGGAGTGCGCGACGTGTCAAGTGTGATGCTTTCAAATGCATTTTTCAGAAGAAAAGAAGACGTTTTTTTCATCTTAGAAACACTGCAGTGAGATGAGCAGACAGGAAATGGAAAAGAAGTCCATTTAATCCTCACACAACAACAAACAATGTTTGCATAACGGCACAGATCTGGTTTCAAGCTCCAGCCCCAGATACAAACCCACGATGATGATGATGATTAATAATGCATGGATGGGAGTCTGGGGAGAAAACTGCACACTTTATGAGACTGAGCGCGATTACGGCTATTGATAGATTTAATGATGAGTGGTAAGGACAGGTGAGGTGAACGTCCCACCTGGAAACACACGCCCTGCAGTGACGCTCGGCTCCTGCTGATTTTATATTTCCTACCGTTGAGCTGCTTTCCTTATTTAAAGAATCTCATTATAATAACTATCTGCACAGTGGGGTTCTACAGTAATGTGGGAATTCATCAGAGAGCAGCGTTCATCATCAGAGCCCGACTGTGAGACACAGAAATCATTGTGAACACAGGGTTTGAAACTCTAATAAAGAAATGACACATTCCTCCTTTGAGGCCCAGGGGCCACAAAAATGTGCTTGTATCTGATCTGAGGACCACATTATAAATGTTCATGTCAGCATTTAGAATAATGACCAATCTGAGCAGTAACAAAGAGTTTGTGTTTTTCCTGTCATTTAGAGAGTTTTAGGAATCATTTTTGTGTCATTTTCATTGTTTTGGAGTCATTTTGTGTGTTTTTCATATTATTGTATGTCTGGAGTCATTTTTGTTTTTTTCTCGTCATTTTGTTGTTCCTTTTGTATGTTTTTGTAGTCATTTTGTGTATTTTTGTTCTCCTTTTGTGTGTTTTTGTTGTAATTCTTATATCCGGTGTCATTACATTATTTCTTCTTACATTTTGTATAATATTTAGTCTTTTGGTGTTCTTGTGGATTCATTTTAAGTCATTTTCTGTATTTTTGGTCGTAGTTTTATGTATTTTTTGTGTATTTCTGTTTTGTTATATTTTGTACATTTTATTATTTTTTTCCTGTCATTTTATGTTCTTTGCTGCTTCATTTGTATATTTTTGTTGAATTTAACATGTCTGGAGTGTATATATATATATATATATATATATATATATATATATATATATATATATGTATTTAAAGTATTTTAAATTATTATTTAAACTTATATAAGGGAGTCTTATATTTTCAGTATTTTCATTTTTAATGCAAACATACCAAAGAAGATGCATTAAGAAGTTACTGTTAGTTTTTGACACAAGCTGAAACACAGACAAAAATCAAAGTATTCATACATTTAACTGCTTCGGCGCTAACATCCACATACAGCTTGTTTAGTATGTTTTTATATTTCATTTTAAGTATATTTGTTATTGTTCTATGTATTTTCATTGCTGCTTTGTCTGTCAAATTTGTGTATTTTTGTTATTTTGTGTGTTTTGGAGGTCAGTTTGTGTATTGTTGATTTTTTATTATCATTTTTTATATATTTTTTTCTTTCATTTTATGTACTTTTGTTGTTTTTCTACATATTTTCATTGTCATTTTGTATTTTTTCTGTTATATTTGTGTATTTTTCTGCACATCTGTGTACTTTTGTCTGTTTAAGGGGGAATTTTCATTTGATTTTTATGTTAGTTTTTGACACAAGCTGCAACACAGACAAAAATCAAAGTGCTAATACATTTCGCTGCTTCAGCGCTAACATCCACATACAGTTTGAACTCTGATCGTTAAATGAAAGTAAAACCTGCTTGCAGTCTTACTCAAAGGAGTAATCCACCAAACTTGGCCCTCAACCACCTGTAAACAAGCGGCTTTTGTTCAGTCTTTGGTAAAAGTTGCACACAACACTAATGAGCAATGCAATGATGGTTAGCATGATGCCACCAGAGTCACATTGAAGTTAAAAGGAAGTGAATGACGGAGGTAGAATCTGATAACGTACTGTTACACACACACACACACACACACACTGCCCAGCGCATATAGATTTATGACTCTCAATCCTGGCCTGATTACACTTTTATAATCCCACAGGATTACATAGCATAAATATTCCATCTAAAGGGATTTTATATAATATCAACCCATCCTTTGAAGCCATAACCTTCAGCGTTTCTAGAAAAGGTTTAAGGGACGAGGACGGCGACGTTTGCACACACCTCACACCTCGCTTTATGTTGAAACATCCATAATGTATTCCCACAAAGTTAGTCTAAAGCAGTGTTTCCCAAACTTTATTGCCCCATGTGCCCTTTATTTCCTATCACAACTCATGTTATACATTATTTATTTGTATCTGCAGGCTCGTCTAAGCTTTTCCCTGTGTCTCGTTAACATTAACTTTGAATTTAGGCCTTTTTACTCATTTATTTCTGATGTTTTACTGGTTTTAGAATTTGAACTTCACCTTTTGGTGGATTTGAAAGAGTTCTGACACAAATTATTATTGATGGATGAGGAAAAAAAATCTGTGTTCGTGTAAAAAAAACATGATAACGCAAAAGAATAAACAGACAAATGTTTCTGTGAACCCCTAGGGCAACACGTACCCCCAAAGGTGCGTTTACACTGAACAAGACCTGTATTCACAAGGCGAATACGTATTTAGCAATTTGAAATAATTGGCAGAAATAACGACCTGTATCTGGATTTGTTAACAAGTTTGTTCTTTTTACTAATTAAATAGAAAGAAATAATGCAGGAAAAACAGGAGACTGACCTTGACCTTAAATATGACCTTGAGAGAAGGTCAAGGAAGAAGAAGAAGAAGAAGAAGAAGAAGAAGAAGAAGAAGAAGAAGAAGAAGAAGAAGAAGAAGAAGAAGAAGAAGAAGAAGAAGAAGAAGAAGAAGAAGAAGAGAAGAAGAAGAAGAAGAAGAAGAAGAAGAAGAAGAAGAAGAAGAAGAAGAAGAAGAAGAAGAAGAAGAAGAAGAAGAAAAAGAAGAAGAAGAAGAAGAGAAGAAGAAAAGAAGAAGAAGAAGAAGAAGAAAAGAAGTTTACTGCTGCTAATTGGGTCAAAGTTGAACAAAAGGCTGATGATGATGAGGAAGAGGAAGAGGAAGAGCTGAGCTCGTTAAAAGGATGATGAGGAAGTAAACGGACGGAGTTCCTCAAGTTTCCCTCAACGCTCTGATGAAATCGACTGCAAAATTGCTGCAGGTTTATTTTATCTGCTCGTTTCTTTTGAACGATAAAGAAAAGGTTCGCTTGTCCTTTGATAACCGCTCAGTGCTGAAGTCGTTTACAACTATTAACTCTAAAATGTTGCTAAATAAAGGTTGTTATCATAGAAAATCAGTCAGTTTTTTGGGGTAATTTTTTCTATTTTTGATGCTTTGTATGTTTTTTTATACTTTTTTATGCATATTTGTTATTGTTCTATGTACTTTCAATGTTTAGTGTGTTTTTCTATTAAATTTGTGTATTTTCTGTTGTCCTTGTATATGTTTTTTTCTACTTCTGTGTGTTTTTGTTATTTTGTGTGTTTTGGGTGTCATTTTGTGTATTTTTGATGTTTGTGCGTTTCTATTGTTATTTTTTATATAATTTTCTGTATTTTTGTTATTGTTCAATAAAGTTTCATTATGTTGTATGTTTTCTGTGATAAATTTGTGTATTTTTTTGTCGTATGTGTTTTTCTGTACATCTTTTGTTATTTTGTGTGTTTTGGGGGGAATTATTTTATTTTTGATATTGTTTTGTGTGTGTTTTTATTGTCCTGTTATATATCTTTCTGTCATTTTATGCATTTTTGTTGTTTTTTATGAATTTTCATTGTCGTTTTATATGTTTTTCTGTTATATTTGTGTTTTTTTGTTGTATGTTTTTCTGTACTTCTGTTTACTTTTGTTATTTTGTGTCTTTTGGGGAAATAATTTAGTTTTTTTTTATGTTTTTTAGTATGTTTTTTATATTTCCTTCTGTCATTTTATGTATATTTGTTATTGTTCTATGTATTTTACATTTTTTTTATTATCATTTTTCATATATTTTTCTTTCATTTTATGTACTTTTGTCTTTCTACGCATTTCATTGTGATTTTGTATCTTTTTCTGTTATATTTGTGAATGTTTCTGTACATCTGTGTAATTTTGTCTGTTTTGGGGGGAATTTTTCTGTTGTTTTGTGTATTTTTATTGTCGTTTTACATATCTTTCTGTCATTTTATGTATTCTTGTTATCGTTCTGTGTATTTTCATTATCGTTTTGCATGTTTTTTTGTTACGTTAGTGCATTTCTGTTGTCCTTATACGTATTTTTCTGTCATTTCTTTATGTATTTTGGAGTAAGTTTGTGCGTTTACTTTGGCCTCCAAACTTAATTGGACATTTCACAAATTATCTGGCTACGTAATCACTTCAAGAGAAGAGAAAAGGAAACGCAAACGACAGCTACAGTCAGACGTCTTTACACATGTGCGGAGCAAAGAACAGATAATTCCTGAATTAAAGTTTAATTAGCGTTTAGGATCGATGCTAACTGTTTTCCCTGAGTGCTCTACATGATGCATGGCTTTCATTAAAGAATCACATGTGCCCAGCTATCAGTCGTCACTATAATTTGTCCTGCAGGCCGTTGGTGCCACTTGATATTTCTTTTCCCGCTCTATTTGTGGCGTTCAGCAAACCAACACCTCCTAAGAACAGTGACTCAGGAAAACATGGAGAGGATGCCCAGAGGGGGGGGGGGAAGCCGTGTGAGGGGACTGATGAGTGGGAGCACAGAGGGTGTCAAAGCGTCCGTAACGGCCCCATTAGCTATAGTCCCTCATCCTGCTCCGCCTGCCGTTAGATGTACGACTCAGCGGGAACACATTTTATAGACAAAGTGTGAACCAGGGGGACATTAATCACCTCCTCTAATCAAAGCTCACTGCTAACAATACAGACACCACCGTGTTCAGCCATTTATCAAGCCCCGCCCATCCCATCCCCAACCTTAGCAGTGAGATGCTCTTCATTAGCTGATGAAGGTTTAAACTAAAGCAGAAGTCGTCAGTTTCACCAGGAAAGACACGGGATTGGCTCAGCTCGTTTGTACCTATTGATCATTGGCCACGGTTACATGATGTTTTTTAAGTCGGAATGAGTTATTCCGAATTAAATCATTCGGAATTAAAGTGTTCTGCTTTGTGTTTACATTGAAATAGTAATTTCGAATTGAGGATTACATGGAAAACCGGTTTATTCGGCTTTAGTTAATTCTAGTTTAGGTCTGGGGGCTGGGAAGGCTCTGATTGGACAGGGGGGCGAACATGAAGTATTCACGTCTATCAGGAAAAACACACCACAAACCTTTTATTTTCAGCTTCAACATAGAAGACCACATGAGAACTGTTTTCTCTTTTATTTTTGTTGTAGTTTTGAAGCAGCAGCTGAACAATAACGCACGGTTTCACTTTGCCGCACGCAGTAGAAGAGAGATAGTGCAGCAACAGCTGTTCTACCTTCACTATACAGAAGAAATGTACTTGTATCAATAGTGATGCTCTGGTGCTTCATGTCCTAATGAAGGCGTTCTGTTTACCTACGTCCATGTGTGTAAAGTGTGTGTGTCCATGTAAATGTCTGCATGTTTATACTTCCATCCATCCACTCTTCATTATATCTGTCTCGGCTCTAGTCTGGGTGACCGTCTTGGAGTATGTCGTCATCAGCGCGTCATCACGAGAAGTCGCGCACGCGCAGAACGACTGAAGTTAACTTAAAGCGGAATTAAGTGTTTACAAGAAAGAGGAAATATTTAATTCGGAATTAAAATCGGAATAAACCAGCCACCTAATTCTGATTTAAGTTTGACTTGGAATTAAATTAGCATTAGGAATTAAGTGTTTACATGATCAGTTTAAAGAGGATTTAACTTTTATTCTGATTTAAAGAGGAATTAAAGCCCCAGTGTAAACGTGGCCAATGAAACTGCAAAGAGCTTCAGTAGGACCGATCGGACGCTTTGATAGGCCGGATTTGGACCACAGGCCTGAAGTTTGACACGCACGCTTCAGATTCTGGAGAATTTAGCCCAGTAAAACGTTAGCCAGCGTCGTAATCCAGCATACACCGAATAAATCCTGGACGTTAGAGCAAAAACAGGGAATCTAGCCTATAGGACAGGCCCAAAATGAAAAGAAATATATATAAAATGACAATATAAACACACAAAACATTAAAAAAATATACAGAAAATGTTATAAAATGACAGTGAAAACACACAAAACATAAAAAAAATAAAAAACAATTCCCCCCAAAACACATAAAATAACAAAAAAAAACCAAAAGTATAGAAAAATATACAAAATACAAGCAGCAATGTTTGACCAAAGTCGTCCCTACAATGAATTCCCTCAGCAGCAGAGTAAACCATGTGTGGCATGACTGATAATCTGAGTGAATTCAAACGCTGACGGTCTGTTGCCATCTACAAACGACTGCTTTAAAGTCTTGCATCATCTGGGCAAACACGCTGACAATGAAGCGAACGCAGCCGCTTCCTCTGCATTCAACAGCTCCTCCTCATCCTCCTCTTCCTCACTTAGAGCTCATCACAAGGCCGTCTGTGTCTGCAGCCGAGTATCGACACACAACAGATGGAAATTGAATTCTTTTAATCAGGCTGAATAACGGCCAGCACATAAAACGCCTCCTGTTCTGCTGGAGACATGATGATGATGATGATGATGCAGCGCAAGGCCGACGCACTCCAAGAGCCCTTTTCTTCTTTTTCTGTTCCTTCTTTAGCAGGAAGTGACAGTTTTATAGACAATGTTTCCATTTACAATGCTCCAAATAAGCCATAACTCCCAGTGTAAACAGTGTAAATCCTCCTAATGTAACGTATGATTGACTTAAAGCCCAGGTTTAGTGATGATGTGTTTAATGTTTCCATCAATCACAGACTGTGAGCTCATGGAACACAGCAAAGACCACTTTAACGCAAATAATAAATTCACCCAGCAGATTGATTCAGGCTCACACAACAAGAGGAAACCTCATGCATTCACAAAGCTACAATTATTATTATAGTATTGCAAGGACGAAAACTGCTGGCCCGGGGGCCAAATGTGGCCCTCGGCTTAAATTTGTGTGGCCCAAAAGGTAAATGCCCAATTTGACTGCAAAAACCAGCAACAACAAAAACATAAAAATAAGAGAAAAATACATAAAATGACAAAAATGTAAAAAAAATGGAACAAGAAAAAAAATAAAAATCACAAAAAGGAGTGTAAAATATACAAAATATCAACAAAAATAACAGCAAAGACAAAAAAATTAATAAACACACAAAATGACAACAAGAAACACAAAAAATGGGATGACAATATAAAAAATTACAATAAAAACACAGTAACACTAACTCTTGTCTTATTGTATTTATGAATTGTTGTCATTTTGAAGTTTTTAACCCATTTGTGTTTTTGTATGGTTACTTTGTGTAATTTTTTTGTCATTTTAATGTAGTTTTTGTTTTACATTTATTTTTATATATATATATGTCTGGACACTTTTTTTCTCCAGTAATTTTAGGTATATTTGTTCTCCTTTTGTGTGTTTATGAAATAATTTTGTGTGTCTGTTGTCTTTGTGTATGTCCAGTGTCATTTTTGTAACGTTTTTAATCCTTTTGTGTTCTTGTGTGGTCACTGTGTAATTGTTTTTGTCTATTTAAGTGGTTCCTGTTGTAGTTTTAGATATTTCTTTAATCTTTTTGGGCATTTATTTTGGAGACAGCACAAAAATGGACCAAGGGGCCGCATGTGGCCCACGTGCCACCAGTTGCCCACCTCCGATCCAAGTGTATTAATTTAACATGGAAGACACCCGATGCCCCCCGCTGCTCCTTCCTGTCCCCAGCAGGGGGGCGTGGGGACGTGGGAGCGTGTCCGCGTCTTGTAAAACCTCAGTCACAAATATTTTGGCAACGCAGCGAATTATTGAGAGCTCGTCTGCTCAGACCCGTCATCCATCAGAACGCTTTCTGCCAAGTCGACAGATTCTCATGGTGGGCAAGTCAGGAGGGGGGAAAGGCCTCTCAGGTTCTGTTTCAGCACTTAGCCACAGTGTGTGTGTGTGTGTGTGTGCCCTGCAGGCTTTGGCCTTTCATTGGGTGTAAAATACAGCCTCTACGATGGCAGTAAACCATGTCACAGACCAATTTAGCCGTCTCACAGTTCCACTCGTGATTGTTCCAACTGAACGTGAAGCGTGTCGTTTACAATCAGGCCTGGAATAGTTTCCTCCTGCAGAGCAATGATGATCGTTGTCAGTGAATAATCTAATATTAGGTCCAATGAACAGCCAAAGGTCACGTTAACATGAGTCTGAAACAAGGAGGGACTGACTGATGGTTGAACGATGCAAAAGTGCTTTTATTTTCTCACCCACTACGTGAATGGGTCAAATGTCAATTTTAAGGACTTCACGTTCAACTTTCCTGTTGCATCGAAAGTAAAAAAGTACAAGTTTAGCACTAGGCCTGGGCAATATATCGAGAATCAAGATATGTAGGCAACTTTTATCACAGAAAAAAATGTGTTTGTTTGATCGGAGGGTCACGTGATCAACATTCATGTCAGCATTTAGAATAATGAGCGACCTGAGCATTAATACAAGAAAGAACAAAGACTTTTAATAGTCGTTTTGTGTGTTTTTCTGTCATTCTGTGTATGTTTGTTGTTGTCTTGCTCGTTGTAAAGCATTTTATGCATTTCTCTTGTCCTTTTGTGTATTTTTCCTGTAAAATATGTGTTTTTTAGAGTCATATTGTGTATTTGTTTGTGTGTCATTTTGCATTCACAATTTTTTTTTGTGTATATCTGTTGTCGTTTTGCATGTTTGTTAGTACTATGGGTTTGCGGAGTATTTTTTTGTGTTTTTCTTGTCTTTGAAATTTGCCAAATACATTCTCCTCGTTAGAGTTCTTTTTATTATTTTACTTCCGCAACTCCTTTGTCCTGGGTCTCCTCCATAGGTTATTAATGCAGCACTAATCACATGTATGTCATCTCCCCCTACGAATATTTATCGTAAGTGGAGTATTTTATTCACTTCAACCTACCAGTAAAAAGATCAGAAAAACTTTTCTCCCTATAACATTCAGTTTCAATGTGTGACCTTGACCTTCGCTCAAGGTCACATTTAAGTTCAAAGAACTCTTCAGAAAAGTGAACAAAGTGAGATCTCAACACTCTCAGTACAACAAAGCTCAACCAAAACAAAAAAAAAATACTTTTTTCCCTAGAACTTGGCCACAAATTGAGATCCAGTGCTCAGACTGGTACCATTGAACAACATTTCCTTTCAATGTGTGACCTTGACCTGCGCTCAAGGTCATATTTAAGGTCAAGATTGGTCTTCTGTTGTTCCTGCATTAAAACTTTCTATTTAATTAGCAAAAAGAACAAACTTATTACCAAATCCAGATACAGGTCGTTATTTCTGCCAATTTTTTCAATTTTTAATTGCAGAATACAGGTCTTGCCTAATTACTGTTGTCATTATTATTATGCATATTATATGAGACATTTTCACGATATATTCCCATAGAAAACAGGTGAATGAATGTGTAGCAAATGGACAAATGTCAAATTTTGCTGATATCTCTATGACACTGACTAAACTAAACCCTCATGTTTCACATTCCATTATTTTTCCCCATAAACGTGTCTAACTAGTGTAACAAACAGACATTCCTGCAATGTAACCTCACCTGATTTCAGCGTAACCCTAACCTCAGCTTCTGTAAGTCATATGAAGAATCTAAATAGAGCATTAATAACAGTAGTTGAGTCTATTATCTCTGTATTTAGCATGTTTGGTACCATTTCAGGAAGTTTAATAGCCAGTAGAGTCATTGAAACAGGGGAACTGATGCTGAAATGGGAAAAAGGAAATAGAATTGAGGAAATTTTGAAGTTTTGGGAGGCAGCAGACAATTCCCAGTGGGTTTGAGCACCAGAAAAGGCCAGCAAATTACAAGAAATGGATCATTTATACTTAATTAACATACAAAAACATTTTAAACTATTTACTCATCAATGCCCACATTCTTTTATACGTCCTATAAGTTGATGTGGATGCTAGGTAATATGGCCCCTAGGGGGCAGCTAGGAGTAAACAGTTTATTAAAATGATTTCTACAGTGACTCGGGTGCTTTCACACCAGCACTATCTGGTCCACTTGAAGTAGACTCGAGTTCGGCGCACCTGTAAATTCGGTTTGTTTGGGCTGGTGTGAAAGTGGACCAATTTGATTTGGTTCGAACTAAAGAACCGTACCGAGACCACCTCCAGATAGTAGTCTCGGTACGGTTCCAAGCGGAGTTCAGTGCGCTACGTAGCCTCCGTAGCACGCCGCACAGTGTATTTTGGGAAGCGCTAACTTCATTTCTTCACACGAGTTTGGTTTGAAGCTAACGAGCGATGAATCTGGGTCGCAAATGTGTTTTAAAGAGGAGGTACAGTGTCTGATAAAAATTATGACCACAGTAGTGCTCAACTGTCGAGCACCCACAAAAACGCTGAAATACTTGCAATTTTCATAGTTCATTTATAGCAGTTGGTTCCTTTGCAAAAACACTGGTGTGAATGAGAACCGAACTAGTTGAGGATCTAATGGAACCAGTCTACTGGACTAACGGGTGTGAAAGCACCCAGTGAACAAAACACATCGAGTGACAGAAAACACAGAATTCACTTCCACAAACAGAAATGTATCAAGCAGAAATTACATTCTGACACAAATATATATCCTCACATGCATGTTTTGGGAAAATTCTTACAAAATCCTTCATTTTTCCTTAAATTACGACAAAATATTTCACTCAATTAAATAGAAATTGGTCACAAAATCTAGTAAATTTTAACGTGCAGATCGTTTTGGGACTAGAATTTAAAACTTATTGCTTGGATACGGTCAGTTTCCTACATATTTTGAGTTTTATGTAAACGTAGAAGTGATGTAAACTAACTAGGGCACAATAATGTTGAAATTACTCATTTTCCTGCATGAAAATCTGTGTCTCACGTGAGATCAAACTGCTCTGTATTTGGCCCCTGAACTAAAATGTGTAGAAAAACAATGCTCCCAGTTTTTACGAACGCATTCGCCTTCAGGAGATGTAAAAACCCAGTGGGAGCTGAGTACACCCCCTGGTCCTGAACACAGTCTGCAATAAAATAAAATAAAAACACCCTGAAGCAACGCCACCACCTTTACCTGATGAAGCTGCTGCTGCAGCAGCAGAGGACACATGTTGTTCATCCATCTTTACAGCAGGTTACTGCACAATGGAGCATCCAAACACACACCTGTGTTTTATTATCGACTTCAAAACAATCAATCTGTGGTTAGAGGACAACCTGGGGACGCTGAATAGACCCAAAGAGTCTCCAAAGAGATCAAAATAAATAGAAAAGGACAAAAGCAGCACAAACACATTCCTGATCCTGGTCCTCCACATGTTTCAGCCTCCATCCACAAAGCACTGCACACGCACGCTCCCCGAGAACAAGGATGGATGCAAGGATGGATGGACGAGTCCAACTTACCGAGCTTTCCCCGGGACTCCTCCAGCTTCTGGATCCGGTTCTCCAGGAAAAACATGGCCACTATGAACGCCAGCAGCGCAAGAAGCTGCAACTTGGGCGGCATCATGATTCTGAGCAGCCCCATCAAATCATCCAGAGAGAGAGTGGCTCAGTCCATGGTCGGAGGTGGAGGCACTGGACACACACACACACACACACACACACACACACACACACACACACACACACACACACACACACACACACACACACACACACACACACACACACACACACACACACACACACACGACGTTACAAAGAGACTACATATATGTGGAGTGGGCTGTGATCCATGTGCTTATCTCACCTCAGTAACGGTGTGTTCATCCTGGCCTCAGCCGTACGGGGGTCTCCACAGAGCGGTCAGTGTTGGTAAATGTGTCCGCTGCTGCTGCTGCTGCTGCTCCGGTGCAGCTCTGTCTCTCCGTCCGTCCGTCTGTCTGTGTCTGTCCGCTCCGCTTCTCCGTCACTAAACGCTGCGATCATTGGACGACGACAGACCAGTCCACGGGCAGAGCGCCGCCTCCCCATTGGTCCACTCTGGTGTCAGCTCAGGCCCGGATTGGACCGTTCACACACGTGCACATTGTGACGCAGCCAGCAGGGGGCGCGCTTCCGCCTCAGCGCTGCGTTCAGGGCTTCTCGGAAAATCACTATGGGTTATTATTATTTTCAAATTGCTCATCATTGAGTTGCTGAATTACGGAAGAGCTTCCACAGGAGAGAATATATTTTGAATCACATTGCACCAACAATATAAACATATTGTATGAATAATATAATCAGACTGCACAAACATGATATTGTATTGTACAAACATTATAATCTTATTATACAAACATGATATTATATTGTACAAATAATACAATTATATTGTATGAGCAATACAATCATATTGATAAACCATATAATGATATTGTACAAACATGATATTATAATGTAAGAACAATACAATCATATGGTACACCAAGTCAAATTCCTTGTACTGTCCTTAAAACGGTACATGGCCAATAAAACATTTCTGATTCTGATAAACAATATAATTGTATTGTATAAACATGGTATTATATTGTATGAGTAACATAATAATGATCAAAGTTTTTCGATGACTTTAAAGGCAAAGGAAGTACCATTTAAAATTCTGTAAAACATTTTTTTTCCTATTAAGTTTGATCATTCATTTTAGATTTATTTTCAAAAGTGGTGCTGTGACAATTCATTTAAGTCTGGTTATGATTTATTCCACTTTAGTTATAATAATAATAATAATAATAATAATAATAATAATAATAATAATAATAATAATAATAATAATAATAATAATAAATTATGTAGATACAATTCACACCGTTTTTGTTTGTATTTTTTTCAGTTTATTGCCTTTATTTGCTTTTATTTTCTGTGTTGTGTGTATGTGTGTTTTATCTCACGTTGTTTTAGATCTATGGGCTCGAACTTAGTGTTTTGTGAGCGTGATTTCTGATTTAAAGAAATATTCTGACGGCATTTGAACGCACCAAAAGTGATGCCGAAACCGTGGAGACGAAACAAAAAAAAATCACGGGTTGACTGCTGTGGATGCCTGAGTTAAATAATAATTGGAAATAATATTATACGAATATTGAGTAATGTTAAAGATTGTTGGTGTAAACATATTTTACTTATGAAGTGTTTTACTTTTTGTTAACATAAAGTCAAGAACTAATCCCTTTTAATGTATTAAAGTCAGGCACAGGAAGATCGCGTCTTCTTTTGCAATAAAGGGGTCCTTTGAAAGGATTCCGGGACAAAGCAGGATCCAAGATGTCGGGGGAGGTTTATCTTCTGTGGCTGCTTTCTATCTTACAAACGGTGAGTTTATAAACATTAGTTAATGTCATTGAACGCGAACATTAAGACACATTTTGTCAGAGTTTAAACTGCATGTGCGGTGGACAACAACAGCTTTCGTCCACGGGGAGTGTCAGCCTTCTGAGCCCTGACGTGGCTCTACCGACGAGAACCGGAGGTAGTTAAAATGAAACGAACCTCTCTGTCCGTGTCTGTTGGCAACAATCCACCAAAACCTTTATAATGCATTAGAAGATTGTTTTTAAGTAGAGATACTAGCTTTCCCCCACGATATTTTATATACTTATATTGTCCTTACATTCCTTTGCATCTGTGTTCTTTTTTATTGGAGGAAAGGGTTTTTTAGTTGTTTTTTTTTTTTTTTTTTTTCAACAATTTTATCCCAATTTTGCTTGTTTTTTTTTTTTTTTTTTTTTTAACCTTTCTTCTGCAACTGCACCAAACTTGCCAAATTCTAACCTATATTCATCACATTTTCTTGAAATATTTATGCTTCTTTTAATTATTTTTCGCACATTTCTTCCACTTTCAAGGAATTAGAAACTCTTTCCACCTTATGTCGCACATGTTGACCCATTATTGTTATTTTTAACCTTTTGTCGCCATATTTTATTTACGCTTGTTTGTTTGTTTTTTTTTTTTGTTTTTTTTTTTGCCAATTTAACCACATTCTCAATTTGTCATGCCCATCATTTGCAAGTTTCAACTCATTATTTCTACTTTTAAAATGACATTATCCCAATCCCCTCCCCATTCCCCCCCCCCCCCCCCCCCCCCCCCCATTTCTGCGACGTTTAACACTAGAAATCCTATTGATGGGTCATTTTATATTTATACCTATGGAGCCCACAGAAGGGTCACTTGAGCTAAAGGTTTTTACCTAACACCTTCAAACAGATGCTTTCGTTATGTAAACAAGGCACCACAGGAGGGGAGCCACTTTTTTTCAGTTCTTGCTGAGGTTTATTGATGAGTGTGTGACATGAGAAATATACAAAAGAACAACTGAGATTTGTTTTTTGTTTGCTTTTATTGTAGTTTAGGAAAACAGGAAAATAGTACAAAATACAAGTAATAAAACAAATATTTACAATTTTTAAAAAAAAGTATGCATTATTAGGCGTGCGTGCGTGCGCGTGTCATTTCAGCACTCACTCACTCCCTCACTCAGCATTGGTCGGAACAAACCTGGCACTGCCATGGTATGTTCTTTCTACATTTGCCACATGTGTATTTGTATCAGTCAACACATCGTACAGAGGCACAATTTTTCTTGCATCGATGGTGTTTGACTTCCTTTTGGTGGTATCCTCAGTCTCAACCACGCTGTGCATGCTGCTGAGAACGTAGACGGTCTTCTTCCGTTTGGGCGCATACACTGTCAGCATGGCACCTGTGGTTGAAAACACCTAATAAATGAGATAAATTATTTTCACAGCACACACAGGTGTTGATGAAAAAAAGACCTGCAACATACCTGAGTGGTGAATTCAATGTGGTCCGTTTGTCTAGTTGACAGGGGAATTTCCCTGTGAGTCTTGTTAACTGTGCCAAGGATGGTGGTTTTCAAACTAAGCAGTCATTGTGCAAGTGACAGCGATGTGAAGAAATTGTCAGTTGTGACAGTTCGGTCCTTGTTCGTGAATGGTTCCATCAGCCTCATCACTACACTCTCTGACCCCCAATGTCCACTGGATGCGGCTCCGCTGCGTTACGTCACCGCCGCATCACCGGAGCTGATAGGTTTCCACTTTATTCTATATGTTAATTTCCACCGGGTCCGCTGCGGTGCGTGTCTGCTCCTTCCCAGATGTGGTAGTCCGGTGCCCTCCACCAGATATACGCAGGGCTACTATTTCTGGTGGACACCAGAGCACGACGCATCAATCAGCACAGAGCAAATGAAGCTAAACAGGAAATTAAGCACGTACTCCGCAATAAAATATCGGGTTACTTTTCAGAATAAAACACTTCAGATTGACAGTCTCTCCCCACTAGGACAACTGGAGTCCTTGCCAAGATATGGGAGGATATTGCAGATGTACTTGGATTTCAAGTCGCAAGCCACCCAAAATTTGATCGACCACACTGGAACTATGTGAAGCCGCCATTAGCATTAGAATCAGCATTAGGAGCAAATACATATTTACTGACTGTGGCATCGCAAAACCTGCTTTTGCTTATAGTCCATATTCACAGGTGCACAGCGGGGATGGGGCACACACTTAAGGACTCTCATTTATAACATGCTCGGGCTGAATAAACAAAACAAACGCACACACTAACAGCAGACGCTGTCCCTGTTTTCAGAGCCAGTTGAGACTGAGGAAGAACCGAGACATTTTCATCGTTCACTCATAGGTTTTAACCTTTGTGCACAAATGTGAGTGAAATAAAGCCGTGTCACGTAAAGCTTTTTTAAAAGTAACGTTCTCAGCACTGCCTACATGACGATGTGAGAAATGGTCAATCAAGTCCTCTGCTTGTTATACATGAACGATCCTCTCAAAACTCCCCTGTTTGTACGCCTCTTTTTGTGCCACAGTCAGTCAATTGAGCAACAAACAAGTGAAATCTGCATTACAGTTGATGATACTCATATCCAATGTGAGAAGCAGTATTATAGGGAGAGCTCCTCTGCTTCCTACTCTTGTGTTTTCTCTATTTACTTTTATTGTTGATAGTTTTTTATTTGATTTACTTTTTTTAACAACTGTAAAGTGTTTTTGAAATGTGCTTATGAAAAAAATGTATTGTTATTATTGATAGTAAAGCTAGATTTTCGAGTGTGAAAAGCACAGTATGAGTTCTCACGAAAAGGTACATTTATGAGGTACACCATTCTCTAACCAGGTCCATGATTATTTTTATTAAGATATCCAAGTTGGACAGGCCGATAAGTGAAACAGCACTGTTTAGCTGATTGATCACTGAAAAGCCAGGAAAACCTGATTATTATTATTATTATTTTTTTTTTTTTAGCTTGTGTGCAACATTAGCTTTAGCAGCTAACTAATCATTTCTACTTTGGAGATCTAATGCGGAGGTACTGAACCATAGTGAGAGTGAAAAATTCCTTTCCACCTCCATGTTTGTAGTCACTCTCTCATCTCCCCCTCCCCTGCTGATTCCTCCAGCAATGGTCACATTGCTTCATTTACTAATGAAAGGATGCTGATTGTCGGTGTCAGTTTGAGCTGTGGGTCTTTGGAGCCATTGCCAGGACTTGAGAGGGGGTCTGGAGAATCCCGGGACAATATCGACAATTTGAACCCTTTTTACTACTTTTTCCTCTCTGTTTTGACCACTCATTTGCAACTTTTAACCAACTTCTGTGGTTTTTAAAATTCCATTTCATCACCTTTCCCGCCATTTTTGGTCACTTTTAACCCATTTTATTTCTGATTAAAACAAGGATTTACATCCTTAAGATGATTACATACTCATGGCACACATTTCTCTCTGCCACCTTTATTTTGAGGGTTGAAAAGGTTGAGAACCACTGGTCAAGGGAATCGAAAAAGTTACAGGTCGAAAACCGAAACACCGAAATAAATTGTACCAATTATTGATGTAGTTATGTCTCTGATTGTGTATTAAACTTATCTTACTATAATCAAAGCAATGCAATTACATAAATTATTATTATTGCTTCAAACACTAAATCAATTCCCAAAACTTTTTTTCTTATTTTGCATTGTAATACATAATCTGTGATGTGGTCAAGACAAGTTCTGTACTATGTTTTTCAATGTTTAATAATAAAAATAAATACATTAACTTAAAAATAATAATTATGAAACATTTTTAGCACTAACATTCCAACTATGCACAATATAAATAGTGTTTAACTTTGCCTCACTCATGTTTACATGTCTGTCTTTGAGTTGGTTTCAACCTGTATCATAGTTTCTACTGCACATCAAACAAGATTCCTTTCAGGAACACAGTACCTGAAAAGCCTGAAATTCTCCTAATGGTGCTTTTTTTTTTTTATTTATTTTTTTTTTTTAAACCTCTAAATTTCATTTGATCTTGATGGCTTCCTCTCTTTCTCCCACAGCTGTCGGCATATGGCTTCGACATGTCGTCAGAGGCCTGCAGAGAGTTGGGCTTCTCCAGCAACCTGCTATGCAGCTCCTGTGACCTCCTGGGGGAGTTCAGTCTCTCTAAGCTCCAGCCCACCTGTGGACAGTGCTGCCAGCAGGAGGCCCTGATGGAAGCTCGCAAGGTACCGCACTAAACTAGAAGCTATTGGTTTTTGATGATCAGATTTGGAGCTGTGATTGAACACAGCCCAGATCCTGCATCGTCATTCTGACAGTAATTAGTAATCAATGCTAGGTGTGTCTCCATACAACTTTTCCCCTTTTGATAACATACCTAAATCCCAGCCTTGGCCTTCGCTGATATTGATCCGATATCAGAAGAAATCACACACGCTTTTTTTCTTTTGCTTTTTATTTAGATTTCCATCACAGACATTATTCACAATAGTCACTCCAAAACATAGAAAACGATTGATATAATGAAATTTAGGTGATTCTGTTCATACAGCCTTTCTGTTTTTGTTTTACTTTATTTCCATTGTATTCTATAGGCTTTACACGATCAGGATTTTTGGGCTGATCACGATCAGTGAGTTAAAAAAAAAAAATGATCACGATCTGATGATATGAATTCAGGTTGTTTTTTTAGGTACCGACCGCATTCCTTCAGCAGTACATGATACAGATTCACGGAAAATCAAATGGTTTGGGGACCAAAACACAACCTTGTGACTGTGAAGGAGTGGAAAAGTTGGAAAATTTACTACAAATTAATTCCCTCGTCGCTCGACCATGTGCGGAGTGAGGGAACGTGTGTGACCGAAGCAGATCGATTATAAGCTGTATGCTGTTTTTAGTGATTGGCAAAATAAATGTTGCAGCTGTTGAATTAAAGGGGAGTCCCATGTCATACTCAATGACTGCTGTGAAGCAACTACAGAGAATTGGAGATGAAGCTGTGGAGGCCGACCACACTGGAACTATGTGAAGCCTCCGTTAGCAATTAGCATTAGGAACAAATGCATATTTACTGACTGTGGCATCGCAAAACCTGCTTTTGCTTATAGTTCATATTCACAGGTGCACAGTGGAGGTGGGGCGCACACGCACGCACACATGCTCGCTTCTGTGTCCACCACCGCCCTAAAACGGACACAAGTGTCCGCTCTGAAAGTGAAAGTAAACGGGAGGCATCACTCTGCTTCAGGACTCTCACTTTTAACATGCTCGGGCTGAATAAACAAAAAAACGTGGACATTAACAGCAGACGCTGTCCCCGCTTTCAGAGCCAGTAAACTGGGGAAGAAGTCCGGTGCTCAGTCGCTTCGTTCCAACCGATTGATATTTTTGCCGTTCACTCATAGGTTTTAACCTTTGTGCACTAATGTGAGTGAAATAAAGCCGTGTCACGTAAAGCAAACAACTCTTCGTTGTAAATGAGACGATAAAACAATGCAATGGGAGCATCTACAGAAAGTTTCATCGCGACAATGACGTCATTGATCGGATCGGCAAATTAAGACTTTACAGCCGATCACATTTATTACATAAAATGCCAAATATCGGTCCATCCGATGTAGCCAATCAGATCGGTGTAAAGCCTCGTATTCTACAATTTAGTAATGATTAAAAAGAAAAAAAGAATGCTTGTATCAGAGATTATAAATGCAGGCTGATATAATTTTTTTTGCTGATATCAGACTGATATCAGATCAGGAAACCGTTAATCGATGCATAGACATTTCCAGTAATCAATTATTTAAATAAAGTACATGAAATACTCATATTTTTAAAGCCCTAAGGTTGTTTTAGTTTATTAAATATAATAAACTACATATATTTGTAATTGAATCGCAGTCCCTTTAATCAGTAATGGAACAGTGAGGTGTCTAAAGTTCCTGTGTTCTTCTCTGATTTTCTTTGACTCGGTCTCTTTTTGCTCCCGCGGTGATTAACAGCTGTATTTCTCAGGGAGTTGTAGCTGAGCTCTCAAGGACAAAAAGAAGTAATTTTTTCTATGATTAAGCAAAGTGTTGCTGAGCGAGGTATCCTAGCAACGGCACTTAGCGACAGTGTAGCACACACACCATTACACCCCCTGATGATATCAGAGGCTCAAAGATTACTCTCCGTCCTCACAGTTTTAAGGTAAAAATGTTCCATAAAAAGATCAGCGGGTCGTCTCCAGCTGCACCACCAGGGATGGAGTAGGACGGCAACAATTGTCTGCTGGAAGGTTTCCTTTGTCTTTCCCTCGACATCAGTGCCGTGTCATTAATTCCTCTGGATGAGGTGGAGTCACTGAACTCTGAAGACGTTACAGTTATTCATTTTTTAAGAGCACTCGTCGTCACACAGCAGCACTTTGGCTAACTGTGTGTGTCCCTCACATCTCACGCCATTAGAAAACTTAGCAGCCTTCAGAAAAATAAACATGAAATATGGAGAAAAGAGGTTAAAGTGACAATATTGGATCAACATATTTAGGTGAGAAAAGTGGTGGGGAGGGTTTATAAGTGCTGAAAATGTCTTGAAAGTGGAAAAAAATGTGCAGATAAGGCATTGAAATGTGATGAAGTGTCAGAAATGAGAGTAATGTAGCAAAAAATTAATTAAAAGGAGAAAAAATATTGCAAAAAAAGTGATAAATAGGTTAAAATATGGCAAGTTTGGTGTAGTTGCAAAAAAGGGGTCAGAATAAGCAAAATGGGCTCCTGACCCCAAGGTTGAGATCTAGATGACTGACAAGATCCAAAAAAAGAGCAGATTTGAAACTTGGCGGAGGTTTCATCCCTCGTTTGTTTGTTAGGGACAGTGCACGTCACTTAACTTCTATTTAGACGGCAATAGATGTAAATATGCAGTATTATAACAACAATGATTTTCATCCATATTTCCAGGGCATGTAACTAAAACGTAGCAATTTGACCTGGAAATGGCAGATAAAAAAAAAATCAACTTCCTTCCAGTTTACCACTAAAAGAAGCCATTAATAAAAGTGTTTTATTGTGAGTTAGTCATTTTGGCGCCACTTTTTGAAGAATCACGCATGATGAGCCGCTCACCTGTTGAAATACAGATTTCTCTCTGCATAGTTCAGTGACGTCCAGAAGCGTAGGCGGAATGGCCTACTACTCTCATTCTGGCCACCTTCTACTCTTAAACGTGTTCATAATTACGTGAATATCTATAAAAGTCAGGGTTTTCAATTAGCTTTGTCTGCTAGCACGTAGCATCTCTTGTTCACTGCGCAGAACAGCAGCATCCCAACCGAACACTGGGTGACTCTGCTGGTTCAAACTAATATCAGGCGGCTGCAACTGAAGGAAAACAATCATTCTCTCTAAACATTTCCCCAATAATATAATAAATCTTAACATTCACCACATTACTGAATTCAACTAAATTAAATAAACATTAACTTTAAGAAAGAGTCAACAAAGTGAAGAGTTGCTGGTAAGAATTAAAAAAAAGGAGATTTTGAAGGTTTTTTTTTTTGTTTTTTTTAATTGAATATGTATATGTTTTTAAGCATTCATTATCATCATGAATCAAAAGTCCTGCATCCAGGGTCCTGGGTTACAAATATCACAAATGTAAGGGTATATATCTTGGATATATTCTGAATATTAATGTGCTTGTGTTAGATATATTATGTATATTAATGTGCATTGATACAACCAAATATATTACCAAAACCAACTACAAGCAAACCACACAAAAATGATGTTAATCATGCAGATATGTTCAGTACCAGACAGTATTCTACAGAGGATTACTAACAGACCATACTATTGCTATACTATGTTGGTACATTTTCAACTGGAAAGTGGTAAACTGATAATGATGCTCAATTCTTTGTCATCATTACCATGGATACCAGATTTCACCTTGTAAATGCATCATACAAACAAAAACTAGGTGAGAAAATACATCATGCTAAGAAAAATGCTACAAAATAGACAGAAGAAAAGCCACTATTACACTAATATAATGCACCAAAAGCCACCATATAGCGTCATTTTTGCAAAATTTTTAGCCGTCTAATTTTTTTTAAGCCTACTGCTTTATTTTCTGGATGTCTTATAGTTAATTTAGATCATTTTTTCCAGTAATATTCATGTTTTTAGTCTGAGGAACACAAACCTTTCTGTAAAGTTCTCATCGTGTGCGTTCCTTCCACGCAGCTCTACGCGGGCGCCATACTGGAGGTGTGTGGATGAAAACTGGGGAGGTTCCCTCAAGTCCAAGGTGAGCTTTGTTCTTCATTTAGCTTCTGTTAGAAAGACTTCTCTGGGGAAAAAGGTGCGTCCAGGGCCCTGTGCTTGTGCTATGAAGCCGGTTAGCAACACGTTAACCACAACATAAAAAAGACAGGTGATGACGCAACCGACATCGACAATTAAATTTGCCTTTAATGTGCTCCTGCTCAGTAGCAGAGTTTATTAGCGGGGTAATTTCAGGGTTCCCGCAGATCCTTAGTCTTAAAAGGCATTAAATTCATGAATCTAAAAATATGGCCTTAATTGTCATTAAAATGCCTGAAATCAATGTTTCAAATGTCTTCAATTGTAACACACAAGTATAATTTTATGATTGTGATTAGTGTCACATTTCAAAATAAATGGTAACATTTGTTTTAGACTTTTTAAATGTATAAACAGCATGGGAAAATGTTAATGAAAAGTGCTTGTCACTTTTCTTAATGGTGCTTTTGTGTATTTTTGTTGTTTTATAGATTTATTTTTTTTTGTTAATTTTACTGTCATTTTGTGTGTTTTCTTTGGGGGCCACCAGTTGCACGTCTGCACTAGACACTAGGGGAAAAATGACCCTAACCCTATATAATTGATGTAGTGTTTTTTCCCCCCAAATTATGTTTACTGTGAAGTTGGTCTTAAAGTTCATTACAAATGGCAATTAAAAAGTCTTGAATTTAGTTTGACTAAAGCTGTAGGAACCCTGTATACGCAACTCTGTGAAAGGAAAACCAAAAAAGTGGTATCATGTCATAACGTGGGCTTTCATTTTATTTTGTTTAATTCATTTTAATAATCTAAATGTGTCTGCTTATGCTTAAATGGCAGCTGAGGCTTGTTTAATACTTTATACGCTCACGTCAGAATTGATAAATACCAAAGTTTGCGTGATTTTGGGTAAACGTATGTTTGATAAATGAGGACCAATGTCACTTATGTTCTTTTGTTTGTAGAGTCTAACGTGTGGTGTCGTGTTTCACTGCCCCTCGCTGTGTGGAGCTGCTGTTGACGTTTCAGCTGTTTGTGTTGCTGCTGTTGTTATTGTTGTTGCTGCGCTCACAGCAGGTTCAGCTGCTGTCGCTGAGTTCACACCTCGTATGGATCCCATGAGCTCTTACACATCTCACTGCCTTCTTCTCTTCCAGCTTTTGTCAGGAGCGAGAAGCCAAAGACGTTCCGTGGTCTTCAGATCAAGGTCAGGATGCCTTTGATGTAGTGCTTTTTTAATTAACCCAGGTTACAGTAACAATAGAAAAGGCCTCAGATAATTATCATCATAAAGGAAATGTATGGTTGCATACATCTTTTAGACCAGACTACCGGACTCAAAACGCCACTCGCTTTGTTCTTGTTGTTGTTGTGTACGCTAGTTAAAATCACTGCTACTCTTTTATTCGTGAATGGATCAAGCTGAAATTTGGTAGCTATAATCTATTGATTTGTACGCATCGAAGCTCGAGTCCAATTTTTGATTTAGGACCCCAAAAGAAAAAAATAAATGAAAGTCGATTTCTCATTTATTTGCGAATGAAGTACTGCGACGGTTGGTGGTACCGAATCATTGGCACGTACCAGTATATCAATTGGGCCCATTACCCTGTACGTGTCACGGGGGCGCCATTTTCAAATGACTACCCCTCCGTTAGTTCTCGTTAGATCAGAATACAGTTTGGTATGAACACTTTATGAATGAATATGATGAGAAACTCAGTCTTTTTTTAAATGGGGTCCAGGGGCCCACCCCCCATTTCCGGTAATTTCTAAATTTATGGGAACATATTCATGTGATGTATTGTTTCAAAGGTAATTCAGCGTAGATTATGATTATGCCTCGGACAATTCGATAAGGGGCCCACCCCCCTCTTTTTTGGCCATTTCCATTAAAGTCGTTTTCTCATTTATTTGTTGGTCAAATATTGCGACAGTTGGTGGTACTGAATCATTGGCACATACCAATATATGAATGCGGCCCATTACTAAGGGGGTGCCGGGGGGCCCCATTTTTCAAATGACTACTCTGTTAATGCTCGTTGAATCGGGCTGTAATTTGACACGGATATTGTATGAGCGGATGTCTAGAGCCTCTCAGAGACCTTTTCTCTACTCGGTGGAACCAAGTCATTTCACTGAATTCTTGGGAACGTGGTATGTGGTATTCGGCGCATAGATATTCCTCTGACCAAGCCATAGTTCATAGATTATAGCTGCCATATTCCAGCCTGATCCGTTCAGGAATAACAGAGAAGTAGTGATTTTTACTAGTGTACACAACAACAAGGAGAAGAAAAACAAGACGAACAAAGTGAGTGGCATTTTGAGTCCGGACTACAATATATATATATATATATATATATAATAGGTTATGATTGATGATCTATTACAAAGTTTGTTGGCTGTGATTTGTGGATAAACTGATGTAAAGTAAGAGACTTATAACAAACTGTCTAATTTTCTGTCTCCAGTACGTCAGAGGTTCTGATCCTGTTCTAAAGCTTTTGGACGACGACGGGAACATCGCTGAGGAGCTCAGCATCCTCAAGTGGAACACGGACAGCGTGGAGGAGTTTCTGAGTGAGAAGTTAGACCGAATCTAGACCCGAGAACCTTTATTTAGTCTTATTTCACTCTGAGTTTCTGCTGCCTCTGGTTCCATAAAGTTCTGCAGGTTGGTTCTCCTTTAGCCTTTTGGGGACTTGTACTTCACATTCACAGATTTAATCAATTAATTTAGTCTTTTCTATAAATTATTAATCACAAATAGTTGTGGTTTTAATGATATTCAGTTGCTTACAAACCCGTGCAGTGTAAAACAAACCCACCTCCATGGCTCAGAGTCAGCAGAATCTGTTTTTACCAGTTTGTCTGAAGGTACATTTGTGTCTTTATTATTCAATTTAAAACAACAACAAAAAATAATCAGAAGATAAATCACTTTAATTAAAAAAACCTTTTCAATCAAAAAATACTTTTTATTTCTTTGATTGAAAATGTTTAGTTTTTTGATTGACAAGCATTTTTCTTTTTTTTATTGAATAGTAAAGACACACATCTATCTCCATATTTGTTCAGTTGCTCCTCATCATCACTGGTTTTGGTTTTTATATCATCAAAGTAATTCAGCACACCTACACAATAATAACAATATTATTAATAATAATAATAATAATAATCTACTTACATATTCTTTCCTGTTCCGTTTCGGACTTCGTGTCTGTCTGGTTCTCGTGAAATTATTACTTTTATATATATATATATATTGTTCAACATCAAGATGAAAGGATGTTGTTGCCGTGGGAACCAAACTGTTGCTTTCTCAGCTGATTCAGATGCTGGCAGAGGCAAACGTTAGTGACGAGCTCACAGTAAACCAGTCCAGGGTTGTGAGCTCTGATGGAAATGATAGTTTACTTTCTGCAGCTTTTGTTTTTGAGGAGAAAGTTTGAGTTTTTGTTCGGTTTTTTTTTTGGGACTCGTTTCCAGGTGTTGGTTTAAATATGCAACAATAAAAGTTTCCTACACTTCGTCTTTGTCTTCGTGTATATTTTGTTACATTTTTTTTATCATTTAATGAGGCTTTGCTGACACCTAATGGACTGAAATAACATTACAGCTCTTTTGACCTCTTTGTAAGACAAGTTTCCCACTTTAATCAGTTATAACGCTTTCAAATTAAGCATTTTCAATGTTTTTTTTATTTTTAATACATTAAATGTCTCATAATTTGTATATTTAAAACTATCTGCAACATGTACACAAAATTAAAACTAATTTAACCGAAACATTCCTCAATTTAGATTAAGTTTGCCAAAATAAGATCGTTATTTTTTTTTTTTCATGTTAAACCATAAAAATGTCTGATACTAAAAATGCATTGTCATCTGAAAACCTGAGACACTTCCCGATAGAGCTACAGTATATTGACTAGATATATATCGTAGGTTTTAGATGCAGTCCGATAAAATCCGATATCAATATTGGATCGAGACACATCAATATATATAAAATTAAAAGAAAAACAAACATGTTTGTTTAATGAACTTATTTATTCTGATGTTTTGCTGGAAATATTTATCTTATTTATTCAAATAGCATGAATTCAAAAGCAAATGAGACAATAACATTTTGTATTTTCAATATATATATATATTTTTTTTGCCTAAACCAAACAAATTGGTTTTCAAAATTAAAATAAAACTAAGCTTATTCTTGAACTTTTAACTCATCTTTGACAAATATTATTGACAGTGCAACTTTTATTCACATTGTTCTCGCAAAAACATGTCTGACAAAAAAAGAACTATGATTTTTTTAATGTTAAACCATAAAAATGTCTTTGATACTAAAAATGCATGTGTTGTCTGTCAAACTTTGTCATCTGAAGACTTAAGACACTTCCCAATATAACATCAATATTCAATAAATTAAAAGAAAAAAGTATGAATTTTATTTATTTAAATGTTTACTCCGTCAATTTGAAAAAAAAAAGACAAGTTTGTGTATGATTGCGTGTCTGATATGAGCTATAGTAAAAATCTGAGAATTAATTTATATTTGTTTTATGAACTTATTTATATCTGAATTGTTTTAAGACTGGGTGTTAATTTTTTTCTTTAATTTGGAATAATATTAAAAATATGGGGGAAAAAAAACTATTTTTAATCAGTAATGATTTTTTAACATTCCAGGTGACGACCCCATTTCAATTTCAGGCGATCCCACATGGGGTCACGACCCCAAAGATGAAAAACACTGGCCTAACCAAAACAAATTAGTTTTCAAAATGATAAACTAAAGTTAATCTAGGTTTGAACTCATTAGCAAATATAGACAGTACAACTTTTATTCAAATTATCGCTGTTTTTTTTTTTTTTTCATTTATTAACCATAAAAATAGTCGCATTTCTCTCCAGCAACTAAAACACTTTAACATCTTACTTCTAAATATTGACTAAATAGAGATCAAAGTTACTGAATGAATGAAAAAGTGCGTGCGTCGTCGGTGCGTCCGCGCGCTCACACGCTCGCGCTCTTGCCCGGACCTCCAGGTCCAGGTCCAGGTCCAGGTCCAGGTCCAGGTCCAGGTCCAGGGAGCAGAATGTAGGCGACCTGATGCTGCAACGCGGACCAGGCGCTGCAGTTACACGGCGTCACGTACCCCGGACCCCGGTGCTGCTGTCCCGGGCCGGCGAGGCCCGCCAACCCCGCGCTCTGGCTCTGGTACCCAAAACCGTGCGTGGCACCGTAGGAGGAGAGCGCGTGGTGCGGGATCTCCACCATGGTGCGCTGGACAGCTCCGGTGCTGAAGTGCGCATGCACCGGCTCCAGGAGCGAGAACGGAGAGGAGGAGGATGATGATGAGGGGGGAAGCAGCAGGGAGTCCACGTGCAGAGCCTGGAGCTGCGGGAACATGAAGCGTTCCCTGCAGCGCACGAGGCTGCGCGCCCTGCGCCTCGGTCTGTACTTGTAGTCCGGGTGCTCCTGCATGTGCTGCGCGCGCAGCCTCTTGGCCTCGTCGATGAACGGCCGCTTCTCCACGTCGCTGAGGACCTTCCAGTGGGCCCCGAGCCTCTTACTGATCTCTGAGTTGTGCATGCGGGGGTTGTCCCGGGCCATCCTCCTCCTCTGGCCCCTGGACCAAACCATGAAGGCGTTCATTGGCCTCTTGATGTGATCCAGAGTTTTAGACTCAATCATCTCAGGACTAAAGGCTTCCATTAAAACTAAATTCTGATCTTTGTTTCCATCAATACCATGAATCCACTGTGTAAGAGTAGAAGAAGAAGAAGAAGTTTGACAAAGCGGAGATGAAAAACCAACAAAGACCACAAAGCTGCACTGGAGGTGGCTGTTATGGAGCTGGGAATGTCATCACACACACACACACACACACACACACACACACACACTGTCACAGAGGGTCAGGCCAATGAGAGGAAGAGTAGCTTTAATCCTTCCACAAAAAGTCAGTGTTTGTCTGAGAGCCATTATATAGACATTAAAATATATGTTTTTTGGAGCCATATTGTGTATTTGTGTTGATATTCAGCATTTTTGGGGGTATTTGTTGTGTATTTTTTGTTGTTATTTTGCGTGTTTGTTAGTACTGTGGCTTTGCAAAGTAATTTTTCATGTTTTTCTTCTCTTTTTGTGTATTTTTGTTGTCATTTTCTGCAAATTTGTATATTTTTCGGAGAAATTGTGTGTATTACTGTTGTCGTTTTGGTCATTTTTGTAATAGTTTTGTGTGTTTTTGGGGTATTTTCTGTGTTTTTCTCTTGTATTGTATCTCTTGTAGACCGAGGGCCGCATGTGGCCCCTGGAACGCCAGTTGCCTTTGTCTGCTCTATAGAGCTGAATTATGGATTTTAATTCTTCACATTTTTAAATTCACAATTTAAATTACTCTTCCATTTCTCCATCATGGTGATTGGCTTGACATTGTAATCTCCCCCGTCACAGGAGTGTGCATGTAGCCAGGCTGAAATCACCTGGTTTAAGTGAACGTATTTATATCCTGTTTCGTAGTACAGCTGCCGTCTGACAGAGAATGTTTGGCTAGGTGAAGCTAACAGAGAGATATCCCAGATATACTTCTCCAGCTGTGTGTTCTCCGTGTTACGTTGTGTATTTTTCTGCCATTTTCTGAATTGTTGTTGTCAATTTGTGCGTTTGTTCGAGTACATTTCTGTATTTTTGTTGTTTTGTGTATTTTTCTGTATTTTTAAATTGCTTTTTATCGTTTTTCTTGTTATTTTGTGCACTTTTGTTGTCGTTTTGTGCCTTTTGTTGCCGTTTTATGTTTTTTTACACTTATTTTGTGTTATGTTAGGCTTCATATTCCGTCCAACTTCATGAAATACCCACCACACAGCAGAAGTGATTAGTGCCGAATGGATTCTTAAGGAGGTCAAAATACTCGAGAGCTGCAACAAAAGTACTTTTAATTTCTTCTAACGTTCCACTCATTTGCTTTGAGTCGTATCTTTATATCAATAATTGAATTCTGCCGTGTGGTGCTGTGCAGGTTTATCGTATATATCTATAATAAGTATAAAATACAGGTGGCCCACCTCTCTCTTCAGAATCAATATTAATCACAATGGTGGGTGAATGCATTGATTGTTTCAGTTTTTATAATTATTCTATCTTATCTGATCAAATGAGCGTCTCAGCGGTCTCGTCTGTGATTGAAATGACATTGATAGGAACTCAAAAGTAACTTAAATGTAGATTCTACAGCAGAGATGGACAACTTTTATCACAGCGGGGGCCAAAGATATGTCAGCATTTAGAATAATGACCAATCTGAGCTTTAATACATCATTCTGTATGTTTTCATGTCACGTTTTTTAATGTTCTTTTTTTTTTGTTGTTCTTTTTTACGTGTTTTTTTTTAAGTGTTTTTGTGTAATTTTGTTCTCATTTTGTATAGCATTAGCTAATCTGCTGTTTTTTGTTCTTTTTTGTGGTTTTTATTAGTTTCATTATTTTTGTATATTTTTGTTGTGCTGTATATTTTTTCTGTTATTTTTGTGTTTTTGTTGTCTTCTTATGTGTTTTTTGTGTAATTTTGTAATTTTTGTTTTTTGTTTGTTTGTAAATTTCTTTTCTATAATTTTCAGCTTTTGTTTTGTTTGTACTTTTGAGTCATTTTGTGTATTTTTCTTGTAGTTTTTGTGTGATGAGTAATTTTTGTATATTTTCTGTTATTTTTTGTGATTTTGGTGTAATTTTCTCTTTTTTCTTGTAATTTTGAGTGTTTTAAATTTTTGTAATATTGTATATTTTGTCGTTATTTTGTGTATTTTTGTTCTCGTTTTTTGTGTGATTAGTCCTTTTTTATATTTTTGTGTTTTTGTTGTCTTTTGGTGTATTACTATGTAATATAGCATATTTTTCTTTGTTATTTTACGTATTTTTGCATAATATTGCTGATTATAGTTTTCATTTAGCATATCATTGAGTAATATTCTGCATGCCATTTTGCCTATTATTGTCTTATAATGCATTTTTTTGTTGACATTTTGCATAATATTGCATGTGTTTGTTGTTATTTTTTGCATTTTATTGTATATTTTTGTTATGATTTTGCGTATTATTGCATAATATTCCGTATTATTGCGTAAAATTGCATATTTTTGTTTTCATTTTGCGCATTATTGCGTAACATTGCATATTTTTGGTGTCATTCTGTGTATTATCGTGTAATAACTATAACAGTTTCCCATGTCTGTTAATCACATAACCACTGTACAGAGGAGGAAGCAGGGGATTGTGGGTAGGAACAAATGAGAAGATGTGGAGGAACTTCACAGACAGAAGGTTTGTTTGTCCTTCAAGGTTTCCATGCTTTCACCTGAGAGAGAACCTAAAGGGTTTTAGCACAAAGGATTACTTCCTCACACACACACACACACACACACACACACACACACACACACACACAGCTTAAAGCCCAGGCTGGTGATAGTGTTGGATATATCAGGGCACCAGGCAGAGCATTTACCTCCCACTGTAGGACTCTATGGAGGTAAAATGGTGGTGATGATAACATGTTCTCACATTGAGGTTTTTTCTGCTGGCGAACAGGAGCCAAAGTGATAAAGTGAGAGCTGGCAGGGGTCAGTGTCCACATAGCTGTGCTGTTATCTGCTGCTGCTGTGTAGGTTCAGACAGGCCCTGTAGGCAGGAGGCCACACAAACACACAGAGACAATTATTACATACAATCAGACACTGTTATCATCACAGCAGGGGCCAAAAACATGTGACTGTATCTGATCCAAGGGCCACATCATCAACATTCATGTCAGCACTCAGAATAAAACAATCTCAACAGTTTACTCCTCATTTTTCTGTCCTTTCATTGTTGTTTTGTGTGATATTGTTGTCCCTTCATGTGTTCTTAGTGTCATTTAGTGCATTTTTTTATGTTGTTTTGTTTATTTCTGTTGTCGTTTTATTTTTATTTTGTGCATCATTTTGTTTTTGTTTTTTGTTGTATTTCTGTTGTCACTTTGTCTGCTTTTTTGGTCATTTTGTGAATTTTTTGCTCATTTGTTTCGTTCTTTTGTGTGTTATAAGTAATTTTGTGTTTATTTGTGGTCAGTTTTTTTATTGTAATATAGTGAATTTCTCTATCTTTTTGTATATTTCTGTCATTTTCTTGTGTTTTTGGATTCAAATAAGTGTTTATTTGCTGTATATTTATTTTATTTTGTTAGTTTTTGTTGTCATTTTGTGTATTTTGCTTAATATTTCTGTATTTATGGTCAGTTTGTGTTCTTGTCATTTTGTAAATTTCTCTTTTTGTTGTCAGTTTTTTCATGGTTACATTTATTTGTTGTGGTTTTGTACATTTTGCTGTCATTTTGCATATTTCTCTGACTTTGTGCATTTTTGTTGCTGTCATTTTATTAGTTTTTGTTGTTTTGTGCCTTATATGTTATTTTTTTGTATTTTTCTTGCAATTTTTGTGATTTTTTGTTGTTTTTTCATTTATTGCTTCATTTGTAAATTTTTCAGTAATTATGTAGAGGTTTTTCATTTTGTGCATTTACTTTGTGGGCCACACAAAATTAGAGCAACGGCCGCTTGTGGCCCCCGGGCCGCCAGTTGCCCACGTGGCTGTTTATGAAAGAGCTTTTCTTTGCAAATTTTTCTTCTGTTCACTTTAGGTTCTTTTGTTGAAAAGCAAACAGCTGTTGTGTCTAATGTGGTGTGTAGTTGTAGTTGTTGTGAGTCTTCTAGGAAAGGAAAGGGTGACGTTTCAGGGGAGAAATGGGTTTGAAGAAAAAGTGCCAACAGCAGAAAACGGTGGTGCTAATCCTGTTATCCCTCAGGCTCTGAAGATACGAGCCCTCTCCCTGGGAGTCTATCTTCTCTTCTTCTGTCAAAAGTGTCCTCTATGCACTCAGGTGGATTAAAGAAAGACCTGGGGATGAAAAGGAATGACACAGAGAGGCAGGTGGGCGTGGCAATGACTGGAACCAAACAAAACATACACTTAACATTGGTTTATTTTATTTTTCTATTCATTTTTAAACCCTTTCTTCATCGCATTGATTATTTCAGGAGCTCGAGGACCTTAAACTACATGTGGCCCTCGCCATGATTTTGTTTGTCCTCTAAAACAAATTCACAAAATGTATTTATATAGAAAACACACAACATAAAATCAAAACACACAAAATTACTCTAAAATCATACACAATTACGAAAATTACACAAAAATATGCAAAATGACTCCGAAAACACACAAATGACTACAAAATTACACAAAATGACCAAAAAATACATAAAACACACAGCAATACAGAAAAATACACAAAAGGAGGATGAAAAATACACAAGAATAACATACAATTCAATAAATATACAAATTGAGTAAAAAAAATACAGACAAAATGATAATAAAAATACACAAAATGACAGAAAAATACATAAAACACAAAATACACAAGAGTAACAGAAAAATATACATAAGTAGAAAAAAAATACACAAAATGACAGCAAAAATGAACAAAATTACTCCATAACACACTAAATAACAGAAGAATGTACAAAATGACTAAAAAAAAAAGCAAAATAGGAACAAACATACACACAATTAGAGAGAAAAATACAAAACAAATTACTTGTTGTTCCTGTATTAATGCTCTGATTGGTCATTATTCTAAATGCTGACATGTATGGTGATCATGTGACCCTCAGATCAGATACAAACACATTTGTAAGTCATCCTTCAACTGACGTAGACTTTTGCATCTGACTCCTCCCACCCTCAGTGGCTCATTGTGATTGGCTGAATGAGTTTCCAAAAGGACCATGTGTATAGATGTTAAAAGTTGGACTTCAAATATTGTCCCTTCAGCTATAAACACATTTTAAAAGATGAGAAGGATTTTACTAAACCTTCTGCTTTTTTCATAATGCTTTAGGAGAAGTAAAGCGGGTTTAGTTTAGTAGCTTTGCTCTGACACATTGATGGATGCTGGAATATTCTTTAATCAGAGGTTAGGGGGAGGGGAGGAGGACATCTAAACTAAATTAATACACTTCCTCCCTCCAACATGGGGGGATAAACGTGGGGGCCACACTATCAGCCTCTGTCAGTGAGACATATTTGCAACCACTGCATTTGTGGAAGACTCAGTGCCACAGAAACATGAGATTTAAAGCATCGTCTGGTAAATGAAGTGTTGGCTGAGCAGCTAAATGTGCTGGATAAGCAGCCACTGCTTATACTTAGAATGTCAAACTGGTTAAGGTGACGAGAGAGGCCACAAATCTGTTCTTTAATCCCTCTAGTTTAACTTTATTTGGACTTTTTCTACTATGTGAGTCACACAAAAACGCACTAGACAAGGGCCACATGTGGCCCTCATTGTGTGCAGCCCCCCAGTAAAGCCACAATATGACCTCAGCAACATTCAAAAGTGGAGAAAAATATAAAAAAGAAAGGACAAGAAAAACACACAAAATGACCACAATTATACACAAAAATAACAGGTGAAATATACAAAACGACAATAAAAACACGCACAAAATGACCAATAACAAAAATGCACAAAACTACAGCAAAGACACACAAAATGACAAAAACTAATAAAACAACTAAAACGCACATCACAAAAAAAAACCACACACACACACAAACAAAATAACAAAAGTGCACAAAACGACAGCACAAACACAAATTGACAAATAACTAATAAAATTACTAAAATGCTCATAATGACAAAAACACACACATAATGACAAAAAAAAACTAATAAAATAACTAAAGTACACGTAATGACAAAATACACAAAATGACCAATAACAAAATAACAAAAATGCACAAAACGACAGTAAAAACACACAAAATGACAAAATACACAAAATAACCCATAACAAAAATGCACAAAACGACAGTGAAAACACACAAATTGACAAAAAACTAATAAAATAACTAAAACTCACATGATGACAAAAACACACACAAACAAACAAAATTACAAAAGTGCACAAAATGACTCCAAGCACACACAAAATGACCAAAAGCAAAGAAAATAACAAAAAAGCACAAAATTACTCCAAACACACCGAAAATGGCTTAAAAATAAAACTAACAAAAAATTTGCAAAAATGTAAAAAACGAAAGCAAAAACACACAAAATGACAAAAAACAACTGAACAAAATCACAAAAATGCATTTTAACACCATTTTATGTGAACCTGAATCACATCACCTAGTCATCATGTGCAGAAAAAAGGTTAAAGACAATGGCAAATGTTTTTTAAATAGTAAAACTTAGCATTTTAACGTAAAAATGAATTAAAGTTAATCGTTTTTAGAATGAATGGGGCTTATGGGAATAATGGGCATCTGATTTGACAATACCAATCTAATCCAGTAGAGGCCAGTATTTTCCAGTTTATTCTTCACAAGTGCATTCTTATTGTCGGTAATAGAAGATTCTAATAACACGATAACGTCACATTTTGCAATGTATATGTTGTAGATTTGAAATCTTAAATGTATTTCTATTTTTGGAAATTATATTGACTTCAGTTTCTGGTCATTTACTTTTTTCTTTTATGCAGCTTCACAGAATTTCCACAGCACGCAGTGGTGGAAAGCAGGGTTTTGGGTATTTTCAGTTTTAATTAGCTATTCAAATTGGATAATATTGGTAAATTAAAATGTATTTCACGACAGTAAAAAGTCTTAAGTAGAAATAAAAATAAACAAGGGCTCGTCCGGGATTTGAACCCGGGACCTCTCGCACCCAAAGCGAGAATCATACCCCTAGACCAACGAGCCACGTCAGGAACACGCTAGAAAAGCGTTTAACTATCAAACCACTCTGGTCGAAGGAAAAGTAGTATTTTCAGATATGATGATAAAACAAAATTCAGATCTTTGTAGCTTTATTTTTAAGGCAGACTTATTTTGGTGTGTTCTTCAACAACGGTGCAAAATCCACCAGCACTTATTGCTTTCTGAGGTAAATATTGATAAAATGTACATTTGGGTGTTTGTTTTGAGTAATTTTGTGTGTTTTGTTTTTTTGTTTGTTTGTCGTTTTGTGTTCTTTTGTGTACATATTATTATTACTATTATGATTATTATGATTATTATTATTATTATTATTATTATTATTATTATTATTATTATTATTGTATCTTTCTCAGTTATTTTTGTCCACATTTGTCACATTGTGTGTGTTTGGGAGTCAATTTTTGTATTTATTTAGTAGTTTTCTAATCTTGTATTAACAAAATAATTTGATGGATAAATGTAATTTAGAAAAGGACATTTTAAATATGTTGTTCTGATGGCTGAAATTTCAGATTTACTTGAGTTTTTGGAGTTAAGTGTGCTTTTCACAATAAAAGGGCACATATAATTTACTAAATATTGTCTTAGAAATGTATTACCACACTTTTTGTCTAATAAATGTACATTATTTATTCTAATTGTTTAATAAAGATGTTGTAGAGTGTTTGTGGTGTGTCTCCTCCTCCCGGTGCATTGTGGTCCTGCTAACTATCACTTGAGCGGACGGACCGACGCTTTTCTGCCGGAATCTAAAGAATTTGAGGTGTCTGCCAACTCTTCCGTAGACCCGGCAGCTTGTCTCTCTCCGGCTCCGTCCACAATCAACTGTTCGCGGACACACAACGAGGTGACACACCACTCTTCATCCGTTATTTATCGCCGCAGCTCCGGTGCTGCTGTTACAGCGATGCGGCTAAACTTAGCCCGGCTAGTTAGCATCAGCTGCTAACTACTCACTGAGATTACCGGTGCGCTGCGTCTGCTGGTTTCCATGTTAAACGGTGACCAACAACTTAACTATCCTCTACACATTAGTTACTTTACTATTTAAAAATTGTTACCATGTAATACTAGTATTGTATACTACAATATAGTATACATTGTATGTGCTACATTCAGTGCGGATACATGAAGCTAATTGAAGCCATTGACTGTAAAAAGAAGCTAGCTCCCACATTCATTGGACGTGCTACCGAAAATCTGTCATAAGTTATAAAACGTATTATTTGAGATGTATTATTCACATGATTGACTGCTGAAAACTTTCCCCAAGTAGTAGATGCAAAACCACCAACTAACAAGTCAACCAGTGCATGTATAGCACCAGTCTATTTCCCGTTAGCTCGCGGTTAGCTTCGCAAACAATCATTTTCTACTCGTAAAAAAACACAAATCTGCATTATTCTCGATGCAATCTTGTGTTAAAACTGTGGCTGTTTGATTTTTAATGTTTGGAAAGCATTTATGCGAGATAAAACGCATTAATTTATCTGAAAACGGTTTTATTTGAGATCAATTGTACTATGTAAGTGTAGCTTGTGGGTGTGGTTCACACTTTAAAAAGTTGGTCACTGATGCCGTCTTAATTTAATAAGTAATTTTGTGTGTTTCTCTGAAATTCTTTGTATGTTTGTTGTCTTGCTATTTATGAGGCATTTTGTGCATTTCTGTTGTTCTTTTGTGCATTTTTTTTCTTGTGAAATGTATGTTTTTTTGGAGTCATATTGTGTATTTGTTGTCATTTTGCTTGTTTGTTAGTACTTTGGTCTTGTCGTGTGAATTTCTCTTGTGGGGATCAATAAAGGTCTATTCTATTCTATTGTCTTTTTGCATCCTTTAGTTGTCATGTCTGTACATTTTTAAGGCATTTTGTGTATTTTTGCTGTCGTTTTGTTAATTTTTGTCGTAGTTTTGAGTGTTGAGTGGAGTATTCCCTGTGTTTTCCTTGTCTTTTACTGTTATTTCCTGCAATATTGTAATTCTTTTCATTTTTTTCATGTATTCTTGTTTTTGTTTTATATATTTTTCCATCATTTTGTACGTTTACTTTGGGGGCCGCATAAAATTGTGCCGCCAGTTGCCAATGTCTGGTTTTAAATAAAGTAATTCTGCAAAACAATTTGCATTCTGCTCCCACATTTTAAAAGAAAACTCCATGTATTATCTATATAATAAAACATTTTTAACTCCTACATCCGCTAACAGCAAAAGGGTAAACTAAAATAATCCATGGACTCATTTTAGATGGACTTTTAAGACTATTTAAGGACTTTTCTATCTAATGGTAGAATCTGCAGTAATGCTGCCACCAGAGCAGGAAGAGAACAGATCTTTTGTGGTACAGCGCTGCTCTTACTAAGCACACTTCCTGTCTCTGGGGCTGTGAGGCCAGGCTGTAACTAACTACGGGCTGACATGAGTTATTGTTCATGTTTGACGAACTTCGAGCAAAGTAATCATGCACTGAGACTCTTTTTGTTGTCCAAGCAGTTCTGTGACTTGTTTCCTGATTTGTGTTTCAGGTTAAACTTCAGGAATCATGTCTCAGGCCATCAAAAAGGAGGTAAGATAAAAAGAAAGCAGTAGGCTTAAAAAATAAAGCACAAGGCTAAAACTTGCGGCGAGTTGCTGGTGCTGTGTGCTGATAACACGCAACACCTAGGGTGCTCGGGGGGCATGCTATTGGCTGCTCGACTGCAGAAGAGCGTTCAGAAAAATAACAATAAATATGTAAAAAAGAAACAGACTGAAAAAGCTGTAAAAAAAACAACTTTATTACTATTTTTGTTCAACCATATCTGTAAAAATAGCGTTTAAATGCATGATATTGTTCCACAACATTCCTGTGAGGAATTTCCGTGTCATGTTTGGTCCTGATTTTAAATGAAGAGAGAAAAAAAGGAAGTGATTTCCATTTCAGAACATGAATTCCATTTTCTCTTTTTATTACGTGAGTTTTCTATGATTACGGAAAATCTGAGCCACTATCCAAACCATTTTAGGCTAAACCAAGAAGAAAGAAATTGGAAAAATAGTGTGTGTGTGTGGACGTTGTTTACTTTAAATGTTTTTTAAAACTTTATTTATTTTGTTTTGAAGCCGCAGGGCCAGTTCACCAACCCTGAGACTCCGGGATATGTCGGTTTTGCCAATCTACCCAATCAGGTTCATCGCAAGTCTGTGAAAAAAGGCTTTGAGTTCACTCTGATGGTCGTAGGTGAGTGTTTGATCTTCACCCAGTTTCAATTAGACTTTCTTTGTTTCCTCTTATGTTGGACTTGTTTGGACACAGTGTGTAATAGTATTTTGTCTGCATTAAATTATTAAACATCATCGTTACCCTGCAAACTGTGTGTGTGTGTGTGTGTGTGTGTGTGTGCGTGTGCGTGTGCGTGTAGCAGCTGTGATGTCTGTGTTGTAAAGGGGGAGGGGCTAAAACTCCTCCTCAAACAGCACTCATCCTTCTGCTTTAAAATAAACCACAGAGGAATGCAGTTTGTGTGTCTCCAGGGGCCGATTCACACGCTACTCAGCGAGGGCCAGCTGGTTTCCCAACTGCAGGAAAAAAGAAAAAAAAAGAGATCTTATTTAACCCTCTGAGCCTATTTTTGCCTATTTTTACTTTTTTTTATGCAACTCCACTGAACTTGCCATATTTGAACCTATTTTCATCACTTTTTCTTGCCATATTTTTGCTCCTTTTAATAGATTTTTGCGACATTACTCCCTTTTCTGCCACTTCTACATCAAATGTCAATGCCTTTTCTGCATTATTTTTTTCACTTCCAAGACATTTCCAACACTTATAAACCCGTTGCACCACTTTTTCCACCTAATGTCACATATATTGACCCATTACTGCCACTTTTAACCTCTTTTCACCATATTTCATGCTTATTTTTGCCAATTTCACCCCATTCACAATTTGTCTGCCAGTTTAAACTAATTGTTCCTACTTTTTTTTAATTGTAAATAAGGTTGATAGAGTACAATACTGTTATTAATTTAAAATTTATAATGCTTTAAATGGGCTTTCGGAAAACAGGAGCGTTACCCTGATATCACGCGAGAGCTTTACAATGTATGTTTGTGACACAATTGACCCAAAGCCAATCGTTTACCGGGAAAAAATCCCATGGAAATGTGTTATATAATCCCCAAAAAATTACCTCCAACTGATGAATTACCCTCTTGTTTTGCATGAATCCCGCACAGACGTGTGATTATAGAAGCATCTGCTGTGACGTGTCACGAGATTAACTCGTCACAAGTTCTGCTAAACCTGTCAGATGAAGATGAAGTGCATTCATTTTCAGTCACAGGATAACATGGTCACCACTAGATTTGTTACAAGTAGCACACGTTATTATGGGAGGAATTGGACATATTTGTCAGTTTTTTCACACTTTCTAGACAATCACTTGCTTTCTGGTGGAAAATAACATGTAAATGTGTGATACTGTCCCATAATATGCATGGACAATGTTTTTGTGTCATTTGGGGCCTGATTTTAATTAGTGTTTTCTGTCCATTTTTGGCAATCATGGAAAATCAGAGCCAGTTGAAAAGACATGGAAAGGGGTGCTGATGTGTGTCTGGGTGTGGGGATGTCTTTTCAGGTGAATCTGGACTTGGAAAATCCACGTTGATCAACAGCCTCTTCCTCACTGACCTTTACCCTGAGAGAGTGATCCCTGGGGCAGCAGGTAAGACGCTAACACGTTGCCCTCATGCTAATACCATGTATTGTAACAAGCCAACAGTCAAAGTTAAACAGCTGGTTTGTTTGTTTTCTACCACAGAAAAGATTGAGAGGACGGTTCAAATCGAGGCGTCGACGGTAGAAATCGAGGAGCGAGGAGTGAAGCTCCGTCTCACTGTGGTTGACACGCCAGGATACGGAGACGCCATCAATAGCCAAGACTGGTAAGCGCATCTCAGGGAACACGTTCATATAAAAGAGCTTAACTCCGCTATCAAAGAAATTCCAGCAGTTTCTTAAAGCTAAAGAGTTTCTTTTTAAAGCCAATATATGGTGTCAGTACGGTAATTTTACTCACACGTGACGGAATCATGAAAGATACAGCTTTGTTTTGACAAAATCATCACACACAAGGAAAAGAGAGAGAGGGCCAAAGTCCGAGGGAAAGAGAGAGAATAAAAGAGAGCAAATAGCAGTGGATTTAATTGAAAAGGTTATTTATTGAAGTGCATATTTAATGATTATTCACTGTTCGGAAAATTAAAATGACAAGAACACATGGGGATGATAAAAATGCACAAAATAAGGAAAATAAATACAAAATGATGACAAAAATACCCCAAATGAGCGAAAAACATACAAAATTACAGCAAAAACATACAAAATTATAGTATACACTGTCATTATGGTAATTTTTCTCACAGTTGATGTAATCGTTAAAGATGCTGCTTTGATTTGATGAAATCGTCACATACGAGGAAAAGAAAAAGGGCCAAAGTCCAAGAGAAAGAGAGATTAAAAAGGGACCAAATAGTGGTGGATTTAATTGAAAAGTTTATTTAATGATTATTTACTGTTCTGAAAATACACATAGGGATGATAAAAATGCTCAAAAGTAGCAGTTAAATATACAAAAACATACAAAATAATAGTATACGTTGTCATTACGGTAATTTTACTCAAATGTGACGGAATCGTTAAAGATACCGATTTGATTTGACGAAATCGCACGTGAGGAAAAGAGAAAGGGAGAGATTAAAAAAGACCAAATAAACGTAGATTGAATTGAAAAGGTTATTTAGGTTATTTAATTATTTACTGTTCTGTCAGCCTTGAGCTTTTTGTTATAGTTTTACTATAGACTTGAGTCACCACTGATTTCACATTTTCATAATTTTTTGTGCAAATCATGATTTGGTCACATTAGTGTAGTGAAATGTTTATTGGTAAAAATAATTAATGGTGGTGTTTGTTTCTCATCTCAGTTTCAGCACCATCATCAGTTACATTGACGACCAGTTTGAGCGTTACCTCCACGATGAGAGCGGTTTAAATCGAAGGCACATTGTTGACAACAGAGTTCACTGCTGTTTCTACTTCATCTCTCCTCTGGGCCACGGGTTGGTTCTGCTTCACACTTCCCTATACGTCCTATAATTAGACCCTAATCTGTGTTTGATTTCTGCTCATTGTCAGCTTGAAACCTCTGGACGTCCAGTTTATGAAAGCTATTCACAACAAGGTCAACGTGGTTCCCGTCATCGCCAAAGCTGACACACTCACCCTCAGGGAGAGGGAGAGGCTCAAGCGCCGGGTAACCCCCCACCACCACCACCAAGGCCACACATTGTTCTGGGAACTGTTCAGTTTTTTTTTTTTACGCATGTAATATAAAGCAGAGCAGAAATGGGAAACTCATTTTGTGTGGCACCAAAAGAAAATGCGTAAAATGACAGAAAAATACACACAGGGATGGTAGAAATATGCAAAAGTAGCAGTTAAATAGACAAATGACAAAACCAATACTACAAAATGGCTCCGAAAAACAAAAAATGATAACAGAAATACACAAAATAAGAGAAGAATAGACAAATTGACAGCAAACACAAAATAAGAGAAAAATATACAAGGTGAGAGCACTATATAAAGTGACAACAAAAACACAAAATTAGAGAAAAATACACAAAATGATGACAAGAACACAATGACTTAAGTATACAAATGACAGAAAAATGTACAAAGTGACAACAAAAATACACACAATTATAGACAAATACACAAATTGACTCCAAAGACACGCAAAATACTTTTTGTACAAAATACAACACCCCCCACCCTCCAAGGAAATATAGAATTTTACTCCGAAAACAAAAATATCCACAAGAATCAGAAATTGGCAGAAAATACACAAAATGAACACATAAAAAAAAAACAAAACACATGACTCAAAAAATAAACAAAATGACTGAAATCTCACAAAAAGAACAAACACACCGGCCCTTAGTTGTTTCCTGTAGATGCTAACACTTTTTTGTGGCCCCGCCCCCTGTGATAAGTGTTGTAGTAGGAGCTATAAATGTTTTAGTAACACAATGCACGCCTCAGATGTATCTAATTTATTGGCTTTCCCATATTTGATTTCATTACTGATGAACTAAACGTCCTAAAATTGTGCCAAAAATGCTTTAAAGGATTATTTAACACTTAATTGTGATTTTTCAGATTCTTGATGAGATTGAGGAACACGGTATAAAGATTTATCACCTTCCCGACGCTGAATCGGACGAAGACGAAGACTTCAAAGAGCAGACCAGGATCCTGAAGGTGAGTTCTCTAATGTTCTGCTTTCATCACGTGTGAGTGATTGTGTTAAACGACCAGTTGTTGACGGTGGTTTCCAGGCCAGTATCCCCTTTGCAGTGGTGGGATCCAACCAACAGATCGAAGCCAAAGGGAAGAAGGTCAGAGGTCGCCTGTACCCCTGGGGTGTGGTGGAGGTGGAGAACCCCGAACACAACGACTTCCTCAAACTACGCACCATGCTGATGTAAGAACATGTGTAGCTCTATAGATCAGGGGTTCTCAACCTTGGACGTCAGGACTTCATTTGTGGTCGCAAGACACTGGGAGGGGGTCGCCAGATGCCTTAAAAAAAAAACTAGGAATATTTATTTATTTTTTTAAATTGGAGCCCATTTTTCCTTATTTTTACCCTTTTTCTACAACTACACCAAACTTACCATATTTTAACCTATTTTCATCACTTTTTCTTGCCATATTTTTGCTCCTTTTATTATATTTTTGCTACATTACTCCCATTTCTTTTCTGCACATTTTTTCCACTTTCGACATTTTTAGCACTTTTAAACTGTTTGCACCACTTTTCCACCTAATGTCACATATGTTATATACAAAGTAGCAACAAAAATGACGATAAAAACACACAAAATAAGAGGAAAATATATAAACTAACAAACACAAATGAGGGAACAAAGTACAAAAATACACAGAATAAGAGAAAATATACAAAATTACGACAAAAACACACAAAATGAAAGAAAAATACAAAAGTGACAATAAGGATATGCACAAAAAAAACATTTTTGCCCACTCTAATTTGCAACTTTTAAGCAATTTCTGTGGTTTTTAAAATCCCATTTCACCACCTTTTCTACCATTTCTGATTAAAACAAGGATTTCCATCTTTAAGATGACTATATACTATGGAGCAAATAATGATAATATTCCTGGATGACAGTGGATATTATTCAGATGAATGAATAAATATGGTTATCACAGATTCATAGAGAAATGGACTAGAGGTTGACGATATATGGACTTTTTTCAAAATCGGCCATCGCCAGCCTCCCTAAGAAGGGTAAGAAACACTTTATTATAGGGAGGATATAAAAAGAGAGGGCAGTGTTACACCTAGGGGTGGGGGAATGGAACAAGGAGGAGAGACTCAAGGTTATTTATTATTATTATTATTTTAAAGTGAGATGTGTTGTAGTTGTTCATATGGGTACCAGTGTGAAGCTTAGGTATAATTGTGGTGGCTGTGAAGAGAGGGAAGTAGTGAGTAGTAATACATAAAACAGATATTTAGTTTAAACCACATTGTATATTGTTGTCGTGCTTTACTGCTACTTACCCGTCCTGTACTTTTTGTTTTACTTGGTTGTGTACGGGTATATTTAAAGTTCAATGAATGTTAACAGTTGTATTGGCGTATTTAATTTAACTTCTAATATATACATTTATATCATATGAGTGTTTCAGTTGTCTTTCATAATCAATGTGCTTTAAAAAAAGAGAGTATATCTGGCCTTTGAAAATCCCATATCAGTCGACCTCTACAATGGACCCTCACCCTAACCCTTTATGGATGGACCCCAAAAAGTTCTGCCCTTAATGCCCTCTATAGATGGACCTGTCTTCACATGACTGTTCTTAAATAAACGTCACGTCCAAGCCATTGTACTTACTGTTCTGATCCCACTTCACAGAACCCACATGCAGGACCTCCAGGAGGTGACCCAGGACCTGCACTACGAGAACTTCCGCTCAGACCGTCTGAAGCGTGGTGGCAGGTTGTCCTCCCATGGTTACATTCTGCCTCTGTCTCCTGTGTACGTATCTGTCTGCCTGCTGGCTCTTTCCTGCTCCTCCCCCCCACCCCGCCCACCCCAAACAAAAACCTGTGATAGAATAAATATACATTAGACTTATTTATTAAACCAAACAAAGGCCTCAAACACCATAGATGTGCACATTCATGAAGAGTGACCATCTTTAGTGATTTCAAAGTAGAAACTAGTAGTAGTCGTAGGAGTAGCTCTAACACGTCATTATGCATGGTAACATCAGTTTGGTATTTATTTAAGGGATTTTACAAATTTGGCTTAAAATGTTTAATGAATAACAACAATAAACTTTTCGGTGAGAGTCCTTCTATCCTTAAGGTTTGTGCGTCTTCAAAGGTCCACGATTTACTCGCTAACTTTAGCCACCAGAGCGTGTCAGCGCACTGTTTAAGGTAGAGTAAAGGTCCCTTTGGAGAGCTCCTCTTCTCTGCTTTTTTGTCTATGTTCTAGGGCTGCACAATTAATAAATATTGACTCGTGATCACAATTTTGGCTTCCACGATTAAATTAAGCCGATTGTCGGCAATATTTACATTAAAAACACAGGTTCTGCTGCATATTTAATCATTTACATTCTCAACCAGTCGTCAGCCAATTACCTTTTTTTTTTTTTTTTTTTTAGTATAATTCTTATTTAAAGCTTTGTTTTTCACTGTAAACCGTTCACATGTTTGTTTAAAAGTAGTGCAGTAAAAATACAGATGTATTTTTTCTTTAACATGATAAATAATTTATAATTGTAATCGTGATTATTACAATATTGAAAAAAAATAATGATTATAATTTTAACCATAATCGTGAAGCCCTACTTTGTTTACACCAGTGAAAAAACACTGCACACAAAAGGACCCTTTGTTGTTTCCTGTGTTAATGTTCTGATTGGTCATTATTCTAAATGCTAACGACGATGTAGACGATGGAAGGAGAGTGAGTTCTTAAAATGAATAAATATTTGTAGTATTCAGGGTTTTTACGAGTGTTGTTTTATTTTATTTTTATTTCTGTCTGACGGCCAAACTTTGTGAAGTAAAGCTAAAGTTTTTGGTTTTTTAATCTTTGTTCCAACCTTACTTTAACGAAGGGTCATGATTAATGTAGTGAGAGTTACTCATGCTCTGTGTAGGTCCTCCACTACACTAATAAATACTATAAATAGACATTATATAATCAGAGTTCCTACTTGGTTTATGTGGAACATCATTAACCTTTTTAAAGGATTTTTAGCCCATAGTCTGTAAGTGTTGTAGACTTTCCCAGGATGAGGGAGTGGTTTTTCTCTCCATTATCGTCCAACGACGGCTTGTCTGGTCCAACATAAGACAGTTGGAGGTACAGTTGATTTTATTTTTTATTTTTAAACCTAATTTGGGGGAGGTAATGCTTTTTTCCACTGACTGCGTTTTTCTTTTGTGCTTCAGCTTTTAACTCTTCAGTGTTTGTGTGTTAGATGTGTGTTTAATCTGAACTAACACTGATTGATTAGCTGAGCTTCAATTAGCACCAACGCGCTCTCTCACATGTTCTAATGCTTAACAATAATAATAATAATAAATTACTAAGCTTGTGATTGTGCTTTATTAACCGACCTGAGTTACTGCATTTCTCTGTCCGTGACGTGACGTGACGTGACACTAACGGTGTTTGTGTTGGTGACATAGAAAAGGTCCAGAGCCTGAGGACAAGGACATGATTCTGCAGGAGAAGGAGGCTGAGGTGAGACGTTTGATCAAATTTATCATTAATCTGTGTTGTATCCAGGTTTTATTCTACATCACGAGCATCGTTATTAACAATGCATGAGTTCATGAGTGAACTCGACACTAATAAAAAGCACTCACGAGCTGTGATGATGGATTGGAATTAAATGCTGGCTATTATTCTGTCAGACTGACTGTCAGTTACACGCTTTCATTACTGTGTGTAAATCCATTAAGAGTGGAGGAAAATATCAATGTGGCGATGTATCGTGATATTTCACCGCTTGATTATCGTAACGATCCAAAAAAATGTCCACATTTTTTTTTTTGTCAGTGAACCACATCAAACTTTGTTAAGCTACCTCACTCCTCAATGCATTTTAGCTGCAAGTTGATTGAACTTTATTTTCATAAAACATACTCTGACTCAAAAACACACGACAAAAAATAGCACAAAATTACTTAAAAACACAAGACAGCGACAAAAATGCAGGAAATTACTGAAAAAAATACAAAAAAACAACAAAAATACACAAAATGTCTCAAAACACACACATTATTACAATAAATGCACAAAACTAACCGGAAAACACAAGATGGCTACAAAAATGCAGAAAATGACTGGGAAAAAAAAAATACAAAACATAAAATGACTTTTAAAAAAAAACAAAAAACACACATTATGACCAAAAATGCAAGAAATTACTGAAAAAAGTACACAAAAGGACTAAAAAAAACACACAATTATTACAAAAAATGCACAAAATTACCTGCAGAACACACAAGACGGCTACAAAAATGCAAAAAACAACAACAAAATGACTGAAAAAAACACACGAGTACAAGAAATGCACAAGATTATCTGAAAAACACACAAGATGGCAAAAAGCAGAAAATGACTGAAAAAAAAAATCAAAATGACAAAAAATGCACAACATTTTGGGTAATGTTGTGCATTTTTTGTTGTTTTCTTAAGTACTCACAATGAGTAGTATGTTCGTATAACATTTACATCACAGCCATAGTCTTTATCTGATTTAAAAAATGATCGTCTCCTACAGCTTTAAGTTAACGCTTCGTTTTTCCTCCACATTTGACCATGATTTGATCTTGAAAAGGTGATTTTTGTTTTAAATTGTATTGACGTTACCTGAAGTTTTTGTTGAATGTTTGATTAACAAATCGTTCACTCGGTGTGGTTCAGTTGAGGCGAATGCAGGAGATGATCGCTAAGATGCAGGCCCAGATGCAGAAGCAAGGAGACGAAGGAGACGTGTGAGAAACCCCGCGGTACGACAAAAATTCTTCCTTTTAAAACTTCATTGAATTGCTTGAGTTTCTTTTAAATGCGTTTTGTTTTCCTCTGCAGGTTTTTTTCGGAAACGCGGCTTTGGATCCTGAGCTGATTCTCGACTCATCCACCGTCTTTACTTCAGCTCCACATCTGTTTCTGGAGATTATTTCTCTTTTATACAAATGTTGACTTATACTCCAAATAGTGTTCTTTATATATGTATCCACACATGATTTTAGCTTCTTTATTTTTCTACGGTTTCTTTTTTTTTTTTTTTACACATACCTTATATCTCATACTCAAATGAAGTGATGTGACCCGGTTTTTGGAAGATTTTCATACTTTTTTTTTGTTGGAGAACAAAGTCCGTCATTGGGACATCCACTGTTACTCATTATTATCTGTTACTCATGCATGCTGCTCTCACTCTGGTTAAAAGGTGCTGGATTTAGTGCCATTTCCAAGAGTCTCCTTTTATTTTGAAAAGTCCCACTAATGAAGGACGGGCTCGTGAAGCTCCACATCTCTGGTGCTTTCTGGAAACCTTTTCCTCCCCTCAGTAAAGTGAAGTTGTGTGTGTGTTTTCAAGATTTAAGAAGTATTTTATGAAGCAACGACCGCTCACAAAGACTGAAGGTGACTTTTGAAGCTAAATGTAGCTAACCGTAAATGTTTTCCTCCCCAACAGTTAAATATGATGCTCCTCACATTCCTATTTGTGCCATTTTTACCCAAATTTAAAATACCAAATATTGTTCTCAATGCTTATATTGTAATAAAAATATGCAAAGTGCAACTCTTTTGAATTTGGGTCTTTTTTTTTTAGGGTATGAGAAAGTTTAGTACTTATGAATGTATACAATTCTCAAATTTTATACATTCTCAAATGGCTCAAAACAACAAAAACAAATGTTAAATTGCAGAAATATACTTAATAATTATATTAATATTTCTGTAAGTTAACATTTTTGGAAACTTTTTTCTCTGTAAAGTTGTGTGATTTAAAAATGTGTATTTTTGCAATTTAACATTTTTGTTTGACAAAATCAGAAAAATATATAACAATATGTAAAACAAACTAAAAAAAAAAGACGAGGAATACAAAAAATAAATTACAAATTGACACAGACATATTTACAGAATAATACCCAAAATAAGGACCAAAAAACATTTAAAATTACATAGAAATATACAAGATTACAAAATATACAAAATTCTTCAAATACACAGTATAATTTGATATGCAGAAAAATAAATTAAAAAGATAGAAAAGAAGCACTTAAAATGGAATGAAATATTTCTAAAAAAAAAAACTAATTATATTCTAAACTAAAATAATTAAACATTTACTAAATTATGCCCAAAAACACAAAAAATCACTCAAAAGAAGCAATTAATATGTAAATAAATGAATATTTTGAATAAATACATTATATTCCAATGTAAAATAAGAATTAAACATACAAAATTATGCCAAAAACAATGTAATTAAATACAAGCTAACATATATTCTAATATAAAATCAAAAGGAATAGAAAATTATGCCAAAAATGACTCAAAAGAAGCACTTAAAAATATTAAATATTATTTAAAAAACTAAAATATGTAATATTACAAAATAAGAATTAAAAATTAACTAAATTAAGCACAAAAAATACACAAAAGAAGCACTTAAAATGTAACTACATAAATGTATATTATATTATATGCCCAAAACAGACAAAATGACTCAGAAGAAGCACTTGTAATTGTAAATACCTATTTTAAATCAAAAATAAAATATATTCTAATATAAAATAAGAATTAAACATATACTAAATTGGACCCAAAACACATCATCTCAACTTCCTGTGATTTAAAAAATAAAATGTCAAAGCAACAGAGCATTTTTTAATGTCTTTATTATTATAGCTGTTTTTTTCTCCTCACTAACAGGTTCACACAACGCTCTACACGCCATGGCATTATTCTCTTAAATAGTCTGAGCTCTCAAAGGAAAAAACAGTCAAATTATTTAGTTATAACTAATTAAAAAAATCTGTAGGGACAAGACGGCGAGCGGAGGGGGGGACACGTTGATAGGAGTCCTCATCTGGGGCTGTGGGTGGAGTCACGTCCAGCCCAGGTTTCACCGTGAAGACGGGGTCATGTTACCATTTAAAGAAAATCTGGGAACAAAGGACATAAGTGAGCACAACAAATGTAGGAAACGTATGGAGAATGTTGTGTAGATCACCTGCACACACTCTCCATCATGTGTGTGACGAGGCGGTCGGAGATTCCCGGACACGACTCCTCCGCTAGGTTAAAGGCATTCTCCAGTTCTTCGATGGCTCCGACGCCCCCGCCGCTCGCCCGACGCTTGTCTTTCAACTGATGGAGGAAATACTGTTAACACGCGACTGACATGTTTATTTTAACGTTAGGACTGAAATCGTCTTCTGAGAATTTTGAGATTGGCAAACATTTCAAAGTCAAAAGTCATTTCCTGGAACCTACCAAAATAAAAGCATCAAGAAAATGCTTACAATTGCTTTTCCTCTCAGCATATGAGCTGAACTAAGGTTTGCTTAATTTAAGTAAATCCATTAACTACGTTTATCATTAGCAAAAAATCCCTTTTAAATAACTTTTACCAAATAATATTCACAACAATGTTGTTGTATGTGTTTTTGTGGTCGTTTTTTAAGTCATTTTTTTTTTCTTTTCCTCAAAATTCTGGTGTTTTTAGGGCTTGTTTTGGGTCATTGTGTTTTTTTGTATATTTTACAGATTTTTTATGCACATTTGTGGTAATGTTTTGAAATTTCTATGTTTTTTGTAGATTTTTTTTTTCATAATTTTTTTTGTCCTTTGGTATCTTTTCCAGTTATTTTTGTGCATATCTGTTGTTCTTTTGAGCATTTTTCTGTTTTTGAAATCACTTATTTTCTTTTTCTCCCATTTCAAGTTTTTTTTATTTGCTTTGTTGTTATTTCTGTGTCATTTTGTGTATTTTTCTGTCATTTTGTGCGTTGACTTTGAGGGCCGCACAAAATTGACCAAGGGCCACATGTGGCCATGATTATGATTCCTACTTAAGATAAATATAAAGATTCTGATTGGACGGAAATGTTAAAATAACAGAATTTATCAACACTGAAATTATACAGGAGGCAAAGTTAGTTGTAATATATTTGTCATTAAGGCATTAAAACATGATCATTTATGACTTTTTAAATAGTTTAATATGTGTGTGTTTAATCCAATGATGCAGTTATTAACTAATCAGTTTAATATGGTTTAAAATGATTAACTGGGAACAGGCCGTACCTCTCTAAAGATGGGCGTTACCAAAGTGGACAAACACTGGGACTTGGGTTGTCTTTTCACTGAGTCTCCAGACTGGAATCAGGAAAAAACGTAGAATGTGAGACCGAAGTAAAGGAGGCGATTGATTGGCTGTTGGGTGATTGGATGTTTACCTGTGAGTCTGTGTGTGTGTAGCCTTTCTGTAGCTTGTTCATGGACGACGGTCTGACTGTGGGGAAGGTCCACATCGGACACTGGTCCACGTCTCCATCAGCATCCCTGAGGGACACAGTCCAACAATTCTAACATCTACAGTTTAATGAGCTTTTTTTAAAGAAGACACCAACATGTCGGAGTCGTCTGAGCTGGACTCCTCTCCGTGGCCCTCAGATTTCCAGCGACGGTAGCGATCGATCAGCTCCGTCAAATACGCCGTTTTCTTGGTGTAGCGCGTGATGAACTTGTGCTTCAGGAGTTCTTTGGCTGTCGGCCTCTGTGGAGGTGAAGAACAGGAGATAAAGAACTTAAAGAGAACCTGCAAACTCTATCAAAGATCATCTATAATACTAGAGGTTTAGACGGAGGAGTTACTCATTAAACCTGCACGTTCAGGAGACATTTTGCGCGGTACAGTCGTAGTAGGTGTTGTGACACAATCTGTGACCGGACAAAATGGTGATCCAGTCGGTCAGGTGGAGCCGCTGTAGGTGGCTGATTGTGTTTTCATAGTGGGAGTGTCACAAGATCAACTACGAGTCGTAGACAGGTGTTATGTTAAATTCTGTAGCCTGACAAAACGGTGCTCGCGGTCTCATGGTGTCCACGAGAAAACAACCACTATTTTGTCAGGTCACAGATTGTGTCACAACACCTACTTCAACTGTCCTGAGCATGACGGCGGCTAGCGTGTTTCATTAACACAGTCGGGCCGAGAACAAAAAGTGGCTTCTGCCATGGCAGTTCTTTTTTCTACCATATACAAAGTTTTTCTGCCATATACGAGTTTTTTTCTGCCATATACAAGTATTTTTCTGCCATATACGAGTATTTTTCTGCCATATACGAGTTTTTTTCTGTCATATACGAGTATTTTTCTGCCATATACAAGTTTTTTTCTGTCATATACAAGTTTTTTTCTGTCATATACGAGTTTTTTTCTGCCATATACAAGTTTTTTTCTGTCATATACAAGTTTTTTTCTGTCACATACGAGTTTTTTTCTGTCACATACGAGTTTTTTTCTGTCATATACGAGTTTTTTTCTGCCATATACGAGTTTTTTTTCTGTCATATACGAGTATTTTTCCTGCCATAAACCAGTTTCTTGTGGTATGCGACACATTGTCCCAGGGTCTCCTGGACTTTTAAAGAAAACAACTAGCTGGCTAAATTCAGGTCTTCCAAATTTCCGGGATCACGGAAAATGGACGGAAAAAAGGAAATTCACATTGTTCTGAAACAGAACCCAACATGACACGGAAATGCGTTTACTTACAAAGCGGGGCTCTTTATTTAGGCAGGCCTCCACAAACTCTTTGAAGGGTTTACTGTAGGGGCCGTCCAGGGTAGGGGGAGTGTTTTTAGGGATGAGGAAGAGGACCCTCATGGGGTGTAGGTCTGAGTTGGGGGGTTCTCCTTTGGCCAACTCTATGGCAGTGATTCCCAGGGACCAAATATCAGCCTGAGTGGCAGAGAAATGGTAGAAATGGTTAAATACGACATTAAATAACTACTGCATGATGAAACTAACTAACGTGAGCTCACCTTAAAGTCGTAGGCAGACTGTTTGATGACCTCGGGGGCCATCCAGAACGGCGTCCCCACAAACGTGTTCCTCTTAATCTGAGTGTCCGTCAGCTGACCTGCGACCCCGAAATCTGCCAGTTTCACGTCGCCCTGCTCTGACAGCAGCACGTTAGCAGCTAAAAAACACAGAATTAAAGAGATTTCAGTCAAATATCTGCTCATAGTTTACGTTGGACATTGAACGCATCACGTCTTAGTAGAATCCAGACACAAGTGAGGAATGTTGTGACGCTTTTGTGCATTTGTGGCACATTTAAAGTGTTGAATGATTCCTTGTGAGTTTTCCGCGTGACAGACGAACATCAGATGCTCCGAGGGAATTCTTCACTGTCACTGAAGCAAACACAACCTGCGTTAGACACGTGCACTGATCACTGCTCAGTGCTACACATACCAACACCAGCTTAATACTGGCTCACTTTTATATATTATCACCAACAATGTTTATATGAGTATTTCACTCTTTAAATGTTCAACCTTTTCAATCTATTGTTTAAATAACATCGATCACAAACTTAATTTCCCAGATTTACAATCTGTACGTTTTCATTTCCTACTTTTTCACTGAAAAAAAACTAAACTGAGATTAAATGAAAACTTAAAACGAATGAAATTTTCATTTAAAAAAATTAAAACATGGAAGGAATTTCTCTTCAACAAAAATTCAATAAAAATATTAAAAAAATATATCTGTCCCTACAGAGTCTAAATTTGATTAGTATTGAGAAAGAGGCGGGGACTGGTGTTACATGAGCCAATAAGAAGTGAAGTAGAAGTAATTTCACTCATTGAAATCCTCTACAGAGAGATTTGATGAACATCCTTTTGAATTTCATTGACTAAATCTAGAAAATAATAATAGTTGTTGTAGTTTTAGATATTTTTGTTCTGTTTTTATATACTTTTCTGTTAATTTTCGTCTTGTGCAACTTTTGGTTTATTTTTTCATTTCATATATTTGATTTTTTGAGTAGTTTTGTTGATCCTTTGTGTATTGTTTTGGGAATTTTTTTGTCATTTTGTTTTGTGAACATCTATTGGCATTTGATATATTTTTGTGTAATTTTTTGTTGTCCCTTTGCTTCTTTTTTGGCTTTTGTTGTCATTTTGTAAAATTCTGTTTTTTTTGGTGTGTTTTCCATTTACTTGTCTGTTCTTTTGCGTTTTTCCATTGTCAATATTATATATACATATATATATTTATTTTTTTGTGTGTTTTTCTGTTGACATTTTTTTCTCTTATTTTGTATATTTGTTTTGATTTTGTGAACTTCTATTGTCATTTTATATAATCTTATATATTTTTGTTGTCATTTTTGTGTATTTTTGTTGTCACTTTAGATTTTTTTTTATTATTTTTGTCATTTTTTTGTGTACATTTCTGTAATTTTTCCTAGTTGCCCATGTCTGATGTAAAAGGTGATAGCATATATATATATATATATATATATAGAAACTGCATCACAGCGACTTAGGAGAGCATAAAACCTATGGACAGTGAGGAATGAAATACTAAAATAACAGATAATATTGTTTATTTAACTTCTCACCTTTAATATCTCTGTGTATTTTCCTTTCCGAGTGCAGATACTCCAGCCCCTTCAGAATTTCCCTCAGTATCGTAGCGATGTACGTCTCTTCTAGAGGACCTGGACGAAGCTGCCATTAAATACAAACAGAAAACAACAGTTAGAAAACAGTAGATGACAAAAATAAACCAGACATGTTTTTACCAGATCTAAAGCCGATCCTCCACCTAAATACTCCATGATAATCCACAGCTTGGTGCCCTAATGGAGAGAAAACACCACGAGGAAGAAGAGATTTTAGGTGTGCGTGTTTACTTTGTGTATATAATTATAGCTTAGCGAGTGTTAAATCGTCTCCCACCTTCAGGTATGATCCAAAATATTTGGTAACAAAAGGACTGTCGCACTGGCTGAGCACGGTGATCTCCTGCTGGATGTCCTCGATCTCATCCTCGGCCTCCTCCAGGTCGATGATCTTAATGGCCACCACCTCCTTGGTGCGGTTGTTGATGCCTTTGTAAACTTCTCCAAACGAACCCTTCCCGATGCGTTCTTGTTTGGTGAAATATTCCTCAGGGTCCAGCCTGGTGGTGTTCTGGAGAACGTCATTATATATACGTCAGTGTTGTACAACCTTGGGAATTAAAATGGGGACGCCTGAAATGTCTAGTAATTGGTAAAAAACTTAGGTAAAATATGATTAATTATTATATGAATTGTTGTTATTTTTCCCAGTGCATACACACAATAAATATCAAACAAGTGTATCCTATATTTAAACTTTCTCAAATTTAAATCTGGTTCAAATAAAAATGCAGTATAAAAATATCTGAGGTGACGCAATTTTGAAAAATAAGGCTGAAATGTTGTGAATAAAGTTGAAATATAATGTAGAATAAACGAGGTGAATGTAGAAATGTCTAAAACCATGCTGACGAGGGCCAATTCACTAAATACAACAACAGTCTCCATCAAATCTGGCCCCAAACTTTACTGGTTTTTCCGTCTGAACAGATTCAGTTTTTGCTAATATCTCTAAAAAACTATCATATCGATACATTCGACAATAATAAAATCGTGATTAATCAATAATTATTTATGTATTTATTTTCACCACCCCAGTAACATTAGGGATCAAACTAAAAAAAAAAAAACAACTAATTGAATACAAATTTGTCACAAACTCAAGGAAATTTTACTTCCATTACTTTACATATAGGGCAGAATTTTTTTGAAATTGCTCATTTTTCTGCCTAAAATTTATTTGTGGCCCACTTGAGATCAAACTGGTCCGTATTTGGCCCTTGAACTAGAATATTTGTTTGACACCCCTGGTATAGAGTGAAATTAAAATACCCAAATTAGGACGACTCATTTAAAAAATATATATATATATATATGCAAATGGAAGTGTTTTATTTATATGTTATTGTGTAGTTGCATGTTTTCACTGTATATTTCATGTAATTTGAGTAATTGATATTCTTTTAGTGACAGCTGAACATTTTGTCCAGGAACTGCTGATGAAAAATATCCTTTTGACTAATTCTGGTAAATTTTCAGTATTGATTTTAATGTACACTGTCCCTGTTACATAAACCAATAAATGAAATAAATAACAAGATAACTTTTTTTTTTTTTTAATGTAAAAATACTCGATCTTTGGAGATTTAGTTATCAATTCATAATCGACAATAATGAATTTGCGATGAATCAATTTTTTTATAAATAATGTTTTATTAGCCCAATTACATTAGGGATCAAACTAATCTGAAAGCAAAAAAATAAAACAAAGATTGTACAATAATGTTTAATTTATGTTCTTATTAAAATGTTGAATCTCACTTTAGGGACATTTTATTTTATTTATTTTTAATTAAAATGTAAATAAATTCCAAAAAAAAGTGCTTTTTTTCTAGATGTTTCCTCCTTAAACAAACAAACATTGATGTTCTCAGTGTTCCCACCCTCCAGTTCTTAGAAAGCCTGACAGTAAATGGGACTCCAGACAGCTGGACCAGGACCAGGACCAGGACCAGGACTGTGACAGTGTGTGTGTACCTGGTTCTGCATGTCTCGAAGGTGTGCCATCTCCTCCTGACGGTCCACCAACAGTCAGAGCTCCTGGAGGTCTGGTCCTGGTCTAAAGACTAGGACTAGCACTAGCACTAGCAGGTTAGCTGTGAGGCTAACAGACAAACTGGATCAACACCCAATCCGCTGCTGCTTTAACGGGGCTGGAACTCCGAGCTCTGTTTTCGGCCTCCGAGTCCGACCAGAGGACCGAACAGCCCCGGTAAACACCGGCTACACACCCGCACACCCCATGTGTGTCAGCGACGACGTCTGGAAGAAAAAAATCCTCTCATTCCGTGGATTAATATTTAATTCATTCCAATGAGCCTTTAGCCTGTTGTTCATATGAAGCTTTGAAGGCGACAAAATAATGGCCCGGACCTAGCGCGCATGCGCGTTGTTTGCGACGCCGTTAGAAAGTGGAGAATTGTGGGAGTTGTATTTGTAAAGTTTCAGACCAGCACAGGATCCCGTTAAATCCAGTTTTCTATTTGATTAAACATTTTATAATCTAATGATATTATATAACAGAGTTTTAGGGCCACATTGAGAGAAAAAAACGAAGAAAAAAAAACCTAAATTTGTTAGAAAAAAATAAAGTATTATGATTAAAAAAACAAAACATAATACTACAATGAAAATGCCAAAAAGTCATAATATTTATAATGTTTATTTTTTTTTAAATATTATAATATAATATTTATTTTATGTATTTTTATTTATTATATTTTTATGAATTGAAAAAGTTATTTCCATAGTAACTTTTTAAATATGGCTAGTAGGGCTGTCCCGATACAACTTTTTTGATTCTGATAGAACAGAATAGAATAGAATAGAATAGAATAGAATAGAATAGAATATTCCTTTATTGATCTCCAGAGGGGAAATTCCCTTTTGCAGCAACATAATAATACAAGAGTCGACAGTAGAAACAAAAATGTATATTTACATAGATAATAGTGCAAAGAATGGAGAGTTGTAGGTCAGACATTAATTAGATAAAAAACAACATTCAACAAAAACTAAAATTAACAAGTTAATTAAATAAAATTAATAGTAATAATGACGCAAATAAATACATACGTTTACAAAACCAAAATGTGCAAATGACACAATGCAGACGTTGCGTCTTTAAGTAGTGACACATACATACTTTTATTACTTATTTTGTTGTGCAGAATGTTTGAGAAGGCATAAGTGATATCACTCAAACAGAGAACAATAGTCAGCAACAGTGGGGGGTTAACATGTCTGTAACCAATGGGTTACAGACATGTTAACCTTAAACAGAAGAATATCCAGAATATTTAAAAATTGAAATAAATAATAAACAATAAACTAGAAGACCCTGGAAGAATAACCTTAATAAATCCAATAATAACAAATTAGAATAGAATAGAATAGACCTTTATTGATACCCACACATAATAAAAGAACAGAAAATAAGAACAAACAAAAAAAACCAACATGGGATAATAGTGCAAGATATAAGACTGAGGACATACATAAAAAAATTTAAAAAAATTATAATAATTAAAAAAAAAACACACACAAAAAAACCCACAACAAATTATTACACAATTTATCTAATATCAGAGATCGATATCCGACTGATATCCAACATCAATATTGGATCGTGTCACCCGTAATGTGCGGAGTTGAATTCAAATAAAGGCATTGTTATTTTTATAACAGTTATTATTTTTTTTTTTGGTTTTTTTTTTCCTTTCCAAAAATTGCCATATCATATTGTATCGTATTGTATCGTGAACTCAGTGTATTGTCCCACCTCTAATCAATTCACATCTATCTATCTATCAATACAGCAAAGAACCTCTGTCTGTCTGTCTGTCTGTCTGTCTGTATGTGTGTCTGTCTGTGTGTGTGTTCCTCAAATAACTGATCAGACTGACCTGAGACTTTCAACATGGCTGCTGCTTCATTCAAGGGTGTTTGAACTATAACAATACCGTTCATAAATTATTTCATAAAATTGTCTTAAATGCAGCTTTGCAGAACAGCTCAATGTTGACAGGTAGTCATGGTAACTCTCTCTAGAGAGAACTCAGCTCTCTAACTCTCTAAACAGCTCTGGCCTATATTACAGTGCTAAATATTAAACCTCCCACTTTTCTTTAACAGTACATACTTCCTACGGGCACTGCACTAGTTGAATTCATACATTTAGCATGGCTGTGTAATTTGCCTTACAGCATTGTGTTGTTGATTAATTCAAAACATCATAAATTGTATTAATTAATTAATTAAACTATTAATTAAACTATTTTATCACACACGGGACTTGTTGAATTGGGTTTGTTCGTTTTCTTACCTTGGTACTACCGGTAGGGGCGGGTTTGTCTGTTAGCTCCGCCCCGCCGGGCGCACCGGGTGATTACCAGTGGCGGCTCCTGTCGGTGGTGGTTCTGTCTGTAACTGGCACTGGTTCACACTGTGACACCTGCCCTCAATGACGCTGTGAAACTGGGGTGGACAAACTGAACGGTGAGTGTCCTTCATGTCAGTTATGATTCTAGTCCGGCTCTGTTTAAACCTGTCGGTGTGTGTTTGTTTAGCTGCAAAGATAAGCTAGCTGTTGATACAATCTACATTAGCAGCTACATGCTAACACACAGTGCCCAGACATGGCGTCCTAACGCGATTTCATTCAGTGACATTGAACAGCTGCACCTCAGTTTCTGTGTTATATAATGTCAGTCAACACAGAGTAAGGTGCTTTATCTAATATATATTTTTTAAGACGCGAATAGTATTGATTTATCAGCTTCAATTGGATCTTTAGTTTGCATCCTTAAAATGAGAACCAAAATGATCATCTACATTACAAAGTGCTCCTACAAAGCTGGTAGCATCTATCTATCTATCTATCTATCTATCTATCTATCTATCTATCTATCTATCAAGCTGTCTGTGTGTGTGTTCCTCAAATATCTCTGTGAATCAGGCTCAGATTGGCCTGAGACTTTCAACATGGCTGCTGCTGCTTGGTTCAAGGGTGTTTGAACTGCAATGATACAGCTCATAAATTATTTCATAAAATTGCCTTAAATGCAGCTTTGCCGAACAGCTCAATGTTGACAGGTAGTCATGATAAATTGAAAGCTGTGTAGAATCTACAGGAGCATGTGTGAATGTTTGATTTAGAATTAAATTTGCATTAGGAATTAAGTGTTTATAAGCTCATTTTAAAGAGGATTTAACTTTTATTCTGAATTAAAGAGGAATTAAAGCTCCCATGTAAACCATCCATGAAAAAGCTACTGAATCTCCCACTTTTCTATAGCAAGACAAACTTCCTACAAACACTTCACTAGTAGCTCAAATACAGAAATTATAACTAAGCTATAGATGGGTGACTTTGGTCACATTTTGTGTTTTCGTTGTCCTTTTAAGTTCACTTATAATTTTGTGTATTTCTCCTGTTGTTTTGTGTGTTTTGAATAGTTGTTGTTCTTGTTTTGAAAAAAAATCTGTATTTTGTCGTTTATTTCTTGTGTTTTTGTTGTCCTTTTAGGTTTTATTATACTCTTGTGATTTTGAGTTTTTTTTTGTTGGCCTTTTAAATGTTCTCATTATTATTTGGTGTATTATTTCAGTTTTTAGTCCTTTTTGCACTTGTTTTGTAATTTTTTCTGTAATTTGTACTTATTTTGTGTATTTTTGTTTTGCTTTTAAGTTTTTTTAATTATAATTTTGTGTATTTTTCCTGTTGTATTTTTGTGTTGAGTCATTTCTGTGTATTTTTGTTGTTGTTTTAATAAATCTTTCTCTATTTTATAGTCATTTTGAGTGTTTTTGTTATTCTTTTAAGTGTTATTATTTTTTTACTGTATTTTTGTTTCGTTTTTATCTCGTTTTCAACATTATTTTGTATTTTGTAGTCATTTTTTAGATTTTTGTTGTCCTTTAGGTTTTCTTATTATAATTTTCTGTATTTTTCCTGTTGTTTTGTGTGTGAAGAGTCCTTTTTTTTCTCGTTTTATACATTTTTAAAGTGTGGTAGCTGTTGAATGTGCTGTGACTGTCTTTCAGTATTCAGTGAACCTGCTCTGGAACCTTCCGTGATCTCTGACTTGCTTTCACTTTGAAACAACTGTGAAGTATTTCGTTTCAGAATGTTTACTTTGTACTAATTATTTCTTATCACAGTCCCAGCTTTTAATTCACTGAGCTTTTAAGGGCAGTTCATTCCTTCACTAGTGTTTATTAAGACCGCCTGGATGCTTAGAGGCTAGGTTTTATACACTTTATTAATACGTTTAAAGGCTGACTCTGGGATCCAGAGTTCTTTCTAGAATGTTTGACATGTTTCCTTTTGTGTATTTTCAGGCTGGATGAGTGAACCAAACTTCTTCTCTCCACCCGCGGAGGTGGCAGAGATGAACCGCATCCATTATGAGTTGGAGTACACAGAGGGCATCAGCCAGCGGATGCGGATCCCAGAGACCCTCAAAGTGGCCTCGGAGAATCGCACAGGATCCATTTCTCTCCAGGAACCCTTTCTACCAGCCGCGACTCTCATGCAAGTTCCAGAGAGGATCATCGTTGCAGGTAAGAACTCAGGGAATTATGCTGTGTGTGGACCCCAAAGCAAACACGCAATGACAATGAATATACACAAAACCAAAGTGGCAAAATGGCCAATGAAAAAAAAAATGATTCCCATATAAAACAAACAAAAACACAAAAATAATTCGGAAAAACATACAGAATGACAGAAAAACACACAAAAAAGCCTAACAAAATACACAAAATGGCAACAAAAACACAAAACTAATATGCAAAATAGTAACAAAAGCACAAAAAATGACTCCAAAAACACATTGACAATAAAAAAAATACAAAATGACCCCCCAAAAAAAAGCAAAATTACAGAAATATGCAAAATAACTACAAATATATAACAAACACTAAACAATAATACACAAAGGGCCTATACTATGAAGCTCGATTACCTCTTATTGTGCTAAATTCCAGGATTTAATCAGTGTGTGCTGGACTGCAAAGCTGGCTAATGTCTTACGGAGCTAAATCACCATGGTAACTTAGGCTGAACGACTAGCCTGGTCGGGACCAGGTTTTGTTTTGGATAAGATCTTAGCAAGTACTAAAGTCCCGCCTCCTGACCAATCAGATTTTTTAGAAACCAACCTGTCAAATAAAAGGAGGATCATTGTGAACACGTCTCTGTGTGGATCGGATGTGACACTGACAGGAGAGAGAATATTTAGACATTGACATCCTATGGGAAATATAGAGATTTATATTTGATGTACTGATAAAATAAGTCAGCTGATAAAGCCTGCGTGCATCGGGCACTTTCAGACCGATAAATAAATGCATTCATTCATTCATGTACTCTGGGGTGATGCAAAGCGCTTCAGTCTTGTAAGATAATCTAAATTATAAATATTTTTCACCTTATGATTTAGGCTGATTTGTATGAACGCAGCATCAGAAACACAGACAAGGTAAAAGAGAAAGTGAAACTGATCAGAATGTCTGTTTATTCTCTGTTTATAATCTCTTTACTTTAAGTATTAACACTCATCAATTCCTGCATCAATTACTTTCTGCTTTTTCTGCATCAACAGTGTTGATTTTGGTCTGAATTATGGATTTTAATTCTTCATGTTTTGAAAGAATTATTCCTCAATTGTGACATTCTATTATTACCAATCACACACAATCCGTGTGTGGTTGGTAATAATAGATCACACACAATCCGTGTGTGATTGGTCTGACGCTGTTATATCAACCTCTGTCACTAGAGCGCGCCGGTTAACCAGACTGAAATCAACATGTTTAACTCAGCGTGTTGTGATCGTGCGTCATAGGACAGCTTCTGTCTGACAGGGAATGTGTGGTTAGGTGAAGCCCGCTAACGGTGATCAATCCAGGATATAATTATCTAGCTTCATAGCATAGGGCCTTAATGATAACAAACACAAAACAATAATACACAAAATGGCCATAAAAACACAAAGAATTACACCAAAAACATGCAAAACAACAAAAATGCAAAAAATTATTCCAAAAAATGACAACAAAAACACACAAAAGAAAATACACTAAAGGGCAAAACAAATACACAAAATGACTGCAAAATTCCAGAAATATACAAAACAATAGAAAAACATAAAAGCACAACAAAATACACAAAATGATAACAAAAACATACAAAACGACTCCAGAAAGAAATGAAATTACAGAAATATGCCACAATATCTACAAAAATACACAAATGGATAACAAGTACAAAACAATAATACACAAAATGGCTAACTAAACTAAAGTGTACCAAATTACAGAAATATACAAAATAACGCATTACTTTGTATTGGGCTGTGTCCAGTGACTTACTTTCGTGTATTTAAATAAAGTTGTATTGAAGTGTGATGTTTTCCTCATGTTGTGTGCAGGGGACGAAGGGGACCCTAGATTCACTCGTCCAATAGATCTGGACCTGATCCAGTCCATCCCAGCTGTGGACATGCTGTCCATGAAGGCCCCACCCACTGTCCTCACCCTATCAGAGCAGCCTCTCGACTCTCTGGAAACAGATCAAAGTGCAAACGCTCACGGCAACCCAGGCCCACCAGTGAGTATTCTCAGTTTCTGATTGGATGGATCACATAGTTTGGCTTTAGAGTCATCGTTTCTTCTTCTTCCGTTAATCCCAGACCAGCTCTCACACTCGATCTCGACGTGAACGCAGCACGAGCGACAACGTCTCTGCTCGGAGTCACATGAGGAGAAGTGACGTTAGGTATAAGGACAAAAAGATCAAAAACTTCTGATTTTCTTTCACTCTACAATGTTTGATAAAACCTGTTCTTTGGTTCTGTTTGCCAGTATATCCCCCTCCCCTTCTGCCCCCCCAATCCGGATATGTCCCCCCCTGTGTTCTCCTGAGGACGCACGCATCAACCTGTTCACAGCTGCAGGTTTGCTGTCCTACATCCAGTCCACCACACGACGAGCCTACCAGCAGGTCCTGGACGTTCTGGACGACAGCCACCGCAGGTTATTATGATCCTTTTGTCCAACAATAGAAAAGGACATTTTTGTCGGGATGGAGGTGTTTTTAGGGCATTAGTAACCATCTGTTAATGACTTTATTTTGATGTTTGTCACTAATTATTGACGGCTCTTCAAAATGCATTTTGTCTTTCATTCACAAAGAAATCCCAGATTTTTGGCTCTTTAATGTCCCCGTTTAGTAGTGCTTGTCTTTTTTTTACTTTAAACTAATGCTGGGAAATGATTTCGTTAATTTTAATGAATTAATTACTGAAAAAACATACAAAAAAATGCAATTTAAACTTTTTTTTTTTTTTGCACTCCAAACAGTGCGACACCTTTCTTTAAATGACCACTTTATCCTAGAAATATTACGACTTTAATCTCAAAATATTGCAATTTTATTAAATTACAACCCTATTTTATTATGAAATTACAACTTTGTTCTAGAAATATTACAATTTTAATCTTGAAATATTATGACTTTAATCTCATAAAATTACGATTTTATTAAATGACAGCTTTATTCTCATAAGATTACAACTTTTTTCTCAAAATATTATGACTATTCTCATAAAATTACAATTTTATTAAATTACAACTTTATTATCATAAAATTACAACTTTGTTTTAGAAATATTACGACTTTAATCTTGAAACATTGACTTTAATCTCATATAATCATGATTTTATAAAGATACAACTTTATTTTCATAAAATTGCGACTTTATTCTCAAAATATTATGACTTTATTCTCGTACTTCCCAGATTTTTTAATTTAATTTTAATGTGACGCCATTGTATTTATTGTTTTTTCATTGATTCAGTCGTTAAATCCATTTAAAAACATTGCTTCCCGTGTCAAATATTTCTAGGGGAATAATTTATTATAAAGTCTCTAATTAATTCAATAGATTTTTTAATCTAGTCCCAGCACTCTCTTTGTTGTTGTCTATATTTTTTTACTGAAGTTGAATTGAATGTACACAGGACACACCTGGACTTGACCTTGGAGATGAACTTGGAAGAATCTGGTCTGGTCGACGCCTCCTCGCTTCGGAGACAGGTAACGTGTCCCAAACGTTTGTTGTTTTGTTTTGTTTTTTATCTTAATTCCTCAGGATTTTTATGGTTATGTCAGGTTTTGGTGAAATCATTACTTGCTTTTTTTCTTCTTCTTTTTTTTTTTTTAGATAGTGAAGCTGAACCGACGTCTGCAGTTACTGGAGGAGGAAAACAAGGAGCGAGCCAGGAGAGAGATGATCCTCTATTCTGCTACTGTAGCTTTCTGGCTTATCAACACCTGGGTCTGGATCCGCCGCTAAAACAGGATAGAAGGATAGAAAGAAAGCATTAAACTATTATCCATCAGTTTTCAAACAACAAAACATAAAAAACACAGCAGCGACAGTTTTCTTTGAAATTCGACTTTAAAGTTTAAATTAGTCACACCGGATACAGTAATACCTCATGATTCATGAAATTACTTAATCCAAGCTGAATGGTGTTAAGTTAATGTGGATCCATTAATTTACAGAAGCAACACAAGCACAACAACGTTCTGAAGCACTTCAATAAATGCATAAGTAAATATTTTCATAATATTTCCAGCAAGTTCATTTTGTTGTCTTTTTAAATGATATTTCAAGGTTTTCTTTTATTCAGACAACTTTTTTCAGGAAATTTACTTTGATCTCCCGACATGTTTTGACTGTCAACTGCCAGTCTTCCTCAGTGGCGTCTGCCGATCACATTGATGTGTCCTTTGATTAGTTTTTTTCTGGGCGTGGCAACTTGACAGTTTTGTCCGCACACATCAAAGCACATCAAAGGACACACCAAAGCGATCAGCCAGGCGCCTATGAGGATGAATGACAGTCAAAACATGTCGGGAGATCAAAGTAAATTTCCTGAATAAAAGAAAACCTTAAAATATTACTAATCGTTTTGAGACGTCCAACTTGTACATTTTTTTCAAGAAATTAACTTTTGTCTCAACCTGTTTCAACTGTCAACTACCAGTCTTCCTCAGAGGCATCTTCTGGTCGCTTTGATGTGTCCTCGTGAGTTCTTTCTGGGCGCGGCCAACCTGACAGTTTTGTCCGCACACAACAGAGGACATCAAAGGGGACATCAAAGCAATTAGCAGACACCTATGAGGAAGACTAGCAGGTGACAGTCAAAAACGGTCAGGAGATCAAAATAAATTTCCTGAATAAAAGAAAACCTTCACATATTACCAAACATTTTTGTTTTCAGATGTCCAACCTGCAACCTGTTTTTGGGAAATTAACTTTGATCTCCTACATGTTTTGGCTGTCAACTGCCAGTCTTCCTCAGAGGTGTTTGCTTATCCTTATGAGTTTTTTTGTGGGGTGGCCGACTTGACAGTTTTGTCCACACATCAAAGCGATTAGCGGACACCTATGAGGAAGACTGGCAGTTGACACTTGTAAGATGTCTGCATATCAAAGTAAACTTCCTGAAAAAAGTTCCCTGAATAAAAGAAAACCTAAACATAGTACCAAACATTTTAGTTTTCAGACGTCAAACCTACAGCTCAGCGTTACATCTACTCTGCTCATTTCTGCACTGAATGTTGTTTCTGCTCCAACCAGGGTTAGAACTTTTGAGATTATTATTATTTTTTTTAAAGTTTTCTGTCTGGGATTCCACAAAGCAGGTGTGTGTTCTAAGATTAACTGCTGTGAATAACTCTGGCATGGTCTTGGTTTTTGTGCTGAGAAGGGTTTAAATACCACACAGCCAATAGGAATTACATTGTTTATATTCTGTTTTTAAATCTCTGAACCCCCTAAAAAATGTGATTGTTGGCATAAACATGTGTAGGGAATGCTGTTTAGAGCCAGAGCAGCATTGATGGGACCAAACCTCAGACCTGATGTTAATCTACGTCGGCCTGTGATTGTTTAAAGTGTCAAAATACAAGGATTACATCTATAGATGCCATATGTTCTCTGGTTTACCCTTGGATCAAACATCCAGTAATGATAACAGAGCCTGCTGTTAATTTACTGTCATTTTCCTAGAAATGTTAATATCTGTTAAACCTGTGAATTTTTCTACTTTTTTTTTTAGTTTTGATGAAAATATGTTTAGCATAAACTTTATTATTATTTAGGTATAGTGCATTTTCTGTCACATATTTTGTTATGGAAGACCATTCCTGACAGTTTGCAAAAAAAAGAAAGAAAAACTAGGAAAGGAAAAATAATTTAAAAAAAAAATCTAAGTCATAAATATGAGCTAATCTATTATACTATTTCTTAATTGTCACTTAGTATCTCATATTTATGACTTAGATTTTTTTGTTTTTTTTCCTACAGTTCTAATTATGAGTTACTAACTCATAATTATTATACGTATGATATTGTAGCTCATAATTAAGTCATATTTACAAGATACTAAGTCCTAATTATGTGATAATTAGTATCTCATAATTATCACTTAAATTTTTTGTAATCATTTTACTTTTTCTACTTTTTTTTTTTTTTTACCGTTGGGAATGGTCTTCCATAGTTTGTTGTCAATATATTGCATTGAAAAAAAAAAGATTTTATACATTATTAAAAAGTGATGTAGAAGATCTTTTTGGGTGAAGGTGCATGTGGAAATATTTACAAAAAAAGGAAACAGAATATTTTTTAATTTATTGTTTGTATGTACATTAGAGATCTACTGAGCACATGTGTATATAAATAAAACCCAGTGGTCGCCTTATATTTATGTGGCTGTATGTATCTGTTCTATGTATTTGTTTATACTGGATGTATTTGAACAAATAAAGTGCATGTTGTTCACATCATGTGTGCAGTAGTGGCCTCTGCTGGTGAAGTGGAAACATTACATATGGAGGAAGATGAGAAAAGAAGTGTGATAACTGTGGACAGTATAGAGTAATAACGGTCGTTCACAACAGTGTTTTTTTTTATTTTTATTTTTTAAAGTCAGTTTTCTTTTGTATTTGTAGATTTTACTGCTCACAGATGCTGCTTTTGTTAGCATAGATCTCCAGTGTTTGTTGTTAGAAGTGCTAATGCTAACATGGGGATCACTAAACTGGCTGATTTGATCCGCTCAGACGCTCCTGAGGCTATTTCTCACAAATCGATCACTGACTATGCAGGTAAAACATGTGACTTGACCAGTTAACAAGGATTTAAACGAGGATTATAATTAGATAATGCTAGCTGCTAATGTTAACATGCTAGCACCAGGCTAGTAGCTCTGCTTGCCTTAATTCAGTTTTTATTGTTGTGGTTTTTTTTTGTTTTTTTTTAATTCCAAGTGATTCTTTCTTACATATAAATGCAAACTATGATTATTATTATTATTATCATATTTTTTTTTACGGTCTGAATTAAAACTACAACTGCAGTGAAACAAATGTGCTGTTTAATGCCATAAAAGAAACGAAAACGCAGCAAACGGTGAACAATTTATTTTTATTTTTTCCCTCTGTTTCTGTTATTATTACTGTCGGTGATGACATTTTTACATGTTTGAACACTGCAAACATTAAATAAAGTTTCTAATTAACTAAAGAAAAGTGAACAATTTGACAGTTATTAGTTAATTGTAAACGGTGGGACGATACACTGAGTTCACGATACGATGCAATAGATGATAACGAGCTTTAGATAAAGATACAATATTTTAGAAGAGGAAAAACCCCCAAAACAATTGCAGTTTTTTTAAAACTTTAACTATGAACATAATTACGTACCGGTACTTACTCTAAGTATGAATTGTTCAACTCAATATGAATATTACAAAATATAATAAACCATAACAAACTGTTTAGTCGATCATGAAGTAATTTATTTTTAATTTTAATAATTTGAAATAAATGTAGATTTTTTTTTTTTTTTTTTTACATGACCCCCACTTATTCCTGGCAATACCACTCGTACCCTCAAAAATACATCTTGTGACTTTTTAGTATCACAATATAAAGTCCGATCTTTAGTCATAATTATACTCTATTTGATAAAGTAAAGATGTGTGTGTACAATAACACAAAATTAAAATGCATGTTTGTGCTTAATGACATTTATTCTTCCCACAGAAAAAGTCATTGCGTTTGATGCCGCTATTGTTATGAACCAGTTTAGGGCAGCAACACCATCACTGAGGTAAGTTTTCTGATGTTGTTTCTACTTAATATATTCTTAAACTCTAAATTAGCTCAGTATTTTTAAACTCCCAAACATTCAACATGTGTTTCTCCTTATAAAATGGTCTAATTTTCAAAAGTAAAATTTTTAAAAACGTTTACCATTATTTTATAACAAATAATATTATCATAAAAATACCACAATTTACAGATAACAAGTGTAGACCTTAGTCTGTTGTTTATTTTGTGTGAAATAATAATATATATTTTTTAAATTCCAGCCCTCTGTTAGGACTTTTCTTCCGCACACTCACCTTCCTGGAGCACGACATTAAGCCAGTTTTTGTATTTGATGGAAAACCTCCTGTGGAAAAAACTGCTGTTGTAAGATCTTTTGCATCGTTACTTTTTCACATTTTTGACCTAAATATGTTGTCCTGGCTGCACAAAGTCAGAAAGGTTTGGTGCATTGCATTGTGGGATGTGGAGTCCTTTACTTCATTCTTACTGTGATTTCTTGTGTTTCTTTGCCAGACAAGGAGGACAGTGATTGGTTAGATTCTATTTTTTAGGCCGGGCTATCAGACTCAAAACGCCCTCAGTTTGTTGTTGTTCTGCTTGTTGTTGTTGTTGTGTACACTCGTTAAACTCACGACTCCTCTGTTATTCGTGAACGGATCGGGCTGAAATTTGGTAGGGTGTAATGTAGGGATGTGTACGCATCGACGCTCGGAGCCTAATTTTTGATTTGGGGCCCCGAAAGAAAGAACTAAAGTAATTTGTCATTAATTTGCGAGTCAAATATTACGACTGTTGGTGGTACCGAATCATTGGCACATACCAATATATGAATGGGGCCCATTACTCTGCACGTGTCACGGAGGCCCCAGGGGGGCCCATTTTTCAAATGACTACTCCTTTGTTAGTTCTCGTTAGATCAGAATGCAGTCAGTTTGGTATGAATACTCTATGAATGAATATGATGAGATGCTCGGAGCCCATTTTCTGATATGGGGCCCAGGGGCCCACCCCCCATTTCCAGTAACTTCCAAACTTATGGGAACATAGTCATGTGATATGTCATTTCAAAGGTAATTCAACGTAGATTACGATTATTCCTCGCACAATTTCATATTTGTGAGTCAAATATTGCGACAGTTGGTGGTACCGAATTATTGACACATACCAATATATGAATGGGACCCTTTACTCCTTATTTGCCAAGGAGGCATTTTTCAAATCCTCTGTTAATGCTCGTTGAATCGAGCTGTAATTTGACATGGATATTTTATGAGTGGATGTCAAGAGATGCTCAGAGACCTTTTTTTACTCAGTGGAACCCAGTCATTTGACTGAATTCTCGGGAACGTGGTTCGTGCTATTCAGCACAGAAACGTTTTGCGGGCCTAGGAGGGGACGTGACGTCATGGCACGGGGGGCAGGGGTCATTGAAAAACATGAAAAACACCATATGACTACAGATGTACACCAATGTACACCATATAATTACACAGTACAAATCACATCATACAAGTATTTAATGTTATTCATAGAGTACAGTATAACAGTGTCCTTTACAATTTTTCCATATTTCTATGATTTATATTTTTATAGCTTCTTTTGTATTAAAATACTTGTTTTAGGAGGCATGAAAAGCTCAGTTAGATGAATTTCTGAGTGCGGCCTATCAAAGACTTTCATCTAAACAGAACTCACTCACACGTGCTGTCCTTTATAGGAGAAAAAGCCAAAAGTATCATACATTTGTTAATAAATGTATCTGTGTGGCATTTTTCCTCAGCAAATTTAACCAACAATTGTCTTTCTGGTAAGACTTTATTCAGTTAAAAATATCGAGATTTATATTGTTTATCGGCATTTTGAGAAAAAATATTGAGATATGAGTTTTGTCCCATATCGCCCAGCCCTAGGCCAAACTTTTTTAACAATATCAAGAAGAGAGTGTTTACAGTGGAGATGAAAACTAACTTTGATTTATTGAAGTGTACGGAAACGTATCACTAGACCAGGACTATTGATACGGATGTGTTTTCACCGTGTCAGGATGGCCGAGTGGTTCCTTCCGCTGCCTTGGGTTCGAATTCCGCTTTCGTCATATATATTTTTTCATTTTAACATATTTAACACGCCAAATTCCACCTTTAAAAATACATATACGAAAAAAATTAACAGTTTAGGGTATTTCCTGGGTTAGGGTTAGGACTAAAATAAAAGGGTTAGCGGGATAGCTAAAAATAAATATGTGCTAAAATAAAACTTACGGTACTTTAAGTCACCTGGTGCACCTATCACGTCACCTAAACTGGCCAATGAGGACCGTTACGTATGAATAGACTGGCAGTATATTCATATGTTTCAGTATAAATAGCCACGGCCTTGATTTATTGATCTTCAAGGCCTACACTTTGTCTTTATCTGATTAAAAAATGGTCGTCTTAAGCAATTTTAATAGCGTAAACATTTAAAATGAGGATGTTTCGAGTGATAGACCGTCTATCTGACTGAAAATGTCCTCTGTGCAGCTGGAGAGGCGAGCTGAGGCTATGGGGCGGAGCCCTACAAACAGGACAGGCACACGTACGTTACACAAAAAATGTTCTTTATTAGCGCAGGATTGAGACTTGGTTGTTGTTAGCTAACTGTGCTATGCTCACACCGTAGCATCGTTACTGAGCACAGACTTCGCTCAGCTGCTGACACATCTCGGTGTACCTGTCGTCCAGGTAAAATAAATGTCACTCAACATCATTTAAATACTTTATAGAAATACTACATGTAGTTTTATGTTGCAGGCACCAGGTGATGCTGAGGCGTGTTGTGCCCACCTGGTTAGAGAGCAGACTGTAGACGGCGTGGCCTCAGAGGACATGGACACGCTGCCATTTGGAGGAAATGTTCTCATACGCCACCTGAACGCCAAGAGGGACGGGTACGATCCAATACAGCATGAGTTATTCTTTTGTTTTACATACAAACTGATTAATGGTTGTTGTTTTGTTTTTCACAGTGATATTGTTGAGTATTCCTTACCAAAGCTGTTAGAGAGACTCAACATTCGTCACCAAGAGGTGAGAGTGACATTTTAACCCAGGGGTTCCCATTTCTGCGACGCCTTGATTTGAAGAATAAAAAACTATCAAAACAACACAATTTAAAAAAAGTGTGACCATTTAAAAATAATAATAATAATAATTGGACTATTCTCCTTCAAATATCATAATAATAATAATTTTAGAACAGTAATAAAATAATAAAGAACAAAGAAATTTCTATTTTTATGTTCAAGGTTCATCAAGGACATTCTAACACATACTTTTGCCATTCGGCCACAATTTTGTCAAAAATAACTCCAAGAACACACAAAAGGACAGGCACACACAAAACAAATGGCAGAAATACACAAAATGACTCAAAAAAGATATGGGAAAAATGCAAATAAAGTACAAAAAAAATCTCACAAAACTATAGCAAAAAACACGACAACAACAAATATACACAAAAAAATAACAGAAAACTATACAAAACAACAACAAAAATGCACAATATGACTCCAAAAACACATAAAATGACAACAATAACACACAATGACTCGTAGAATACACAAACCCTGCAAAAATGCAAAAAAACACTCAAAAAAGGATACGTTAGTGCAGAAAAATATATAAAAGTATCACAAAAATACTACCTCTCCCTCCCAAAAAACAGATACAAATGTATGCCAAAATAACAGAAAAAAAAAAAAAACAATGACAAAAATAGTCAAAATGACTTATAACATACAAAACAACAGAAAAATGCACAATAGGACTCCAAAAACACATAAAATACACAATATGACTCCAAGAATACACAACAATCCTTCAGAAATACACAAAATGACACAAAAAAGATACATTATTATGGACAAAAGGATAACAAAAATACACAAAACTACCCTCCCCCCAAAATAAAGAAAAAACTACTATCCCAAAATGAATACAAATCTACACAAAATAACAGAAAATATATATAAAAAACAATGACAAAAATTGCCAAAATAACTAATAATACACAAAACAACAACAAAGATGCCCAATAAACTCCAAAAACACATAAAATTACTAAAATACACAGTAAAAAAAAGACAAAAGGAAACAGTATTACAGAAAAACACATTAAATGACTGCAAAAACACACAAAACTACCTCAAAAACACACTCAGTGACTGAAAATATACAGAAAAATATGAAAATGGCAACAAAAATACACAAAACGACTCAAAAAAGATACATTATTATAGACAAACGGATAACAAAAATACACTAAACTATCTTCCCTTCAAATAAAGAAAATACTACAATCCCAAAATTAATACAAATGTACACAAAAATAACAGAAAATATATTAAAAAAAACAATGACAAAAATGGTCAAAATAACTAATAATACACAAAAACAACAAAATACACAATATTTCCTAGAAATGTATGTTTTAACAATCATGTCACTGAGAGTTCTTGCCATTTGACTCAGGCCTCAGTAATTTTAAAATACAATATATGGAATTAATTTTCCTTCACTTTGAAAATATGTGTATGATTTTTCTTTACTTTTCTAGATAATAGACAACACTGTTAAAATGCTTCACTGTGTATTGATATTTGTTTTATTGATAACATTTACCATTGTCTATTAGCTGGTAGACCTGTGTATTTTACTGGGCTGTGACTACTGCGATAAGATTCCTGGTTTGGGTCCAAGGAGAGCGCTGAGCCTGATCCAGGAGCACCACACTATTGAGAACGTGGTTCTGAACATTAACAGAGAGGTAGAGGATATACTGTATCTTTACACTGTAACTAAATAATACTGTTAGACATTAAGATGTGTTCTCTTTCAGACTCATCCTGTACCAGTTTTCTGGAAGTACAAAGAAGCCAGGAAAATATTCCTAGATGTGCCACAAATCCCAGTTCCACAACTGGTCTGGAAGGAGCCGAATGAGGACGACTTGGTGCGATTCCTCTGTTACAATAAACACAATAAGTACGTATAACACATCTGTGTTTTCCTCACAAAATACAGTAAATCACTAGAGCGTTATCACAGTGGGGGCGGGGGCACAGAAATGTGTCACATGATCAACATTCATGTCATCATTTAGAATAATGACCAATCAGAGCGTTAAGACAGGAACCAGCAAAGAGTTTGTGTGTTTTTGTGGTTATTTTGTGTGTAAATGGAGTCATGCTGTGTATTTGTGTGGCTGTTTTGTGTTTTGGGACACCATTTTGTGTTTCTTCGTTGTCTTTTTGTGTATTTGTCTCTCATTTTTTGTGTTTTTTTAAGTCATTTTGTATTTTTATGTTGTTTCTTTGTGTTTTTAGAGTCATTTTTGTGTTATTTTTCTGTTATTTTGTGTATTTTGGGAGTCATTATGTGCATTTATGTTGTTATTATGTGTATTTTTCTGTAATTTTGTTTTTTTTGGAATAATTTTTGTGTGTTTTGTTGTCTTGTGTCTATTTTTCTGCCACATCTTGTGTTTTTGGAATCATGTTTGTACATTTTGCATATTTATGTTGTTGATTTTGGAGATATTTAGATTCTTTTATGTCTTATTTTGTATTTTTTTTTGGTCATTTTGTGAGTTTCTGGAGTAAATTTTGCACATTTTTGTTGTCCTTTTTTGTATTTGTCATTTCTGTGGGTTTTTGGAGTAATTCTTATGCATTGTAGGGAAGCGAGGGTTCGTCATCGACTGCAGACGTTCCGTGAGACACAGAGAAATAGGCGGGAGGAGAGGAAGAAGGAGAGAGCAGAAGGACGAACCAGGCAGACTCGCATGGAGGAATTCTGGATGGTTACCAGAAAGAGAGAGCAGGTGCACAACACAGACGCACATTCAAGTTAAATTTAGTACAACAGGAATGGAACATTTACCTGCTTTGTACATTTTTCCTTTTGTTTTCCAGTCTGTGGAACCTAAAGAACCTTTGGGCAGCGAAAAAAAAAAAAAAAAAAGTCGATGAGTAACCCACTGATTCCATCTTCACCAGAAAACAAACAATAATGTCTTTTGTTCTTATCTTCCTGTTGAGATAATAGGGGATAAACGAACGATCATTTATTTCAAAATAGAATTCCAATTATGTACAGAATTCCAATTATGTACAGAATTCCAATAAACAATCATAAACTTTTGTAAATAACAAGATTTGTCTATTTTCTTACTTCACCTGTCATTTCAAAACTTCTAAAGTACACTTAATAGCGTAACACATATGTTGTCATTTTGTGTGTTTTTGGAATCACTTTTGGTTTTGGGAGTCATTGTTTCAATATTGTTGTCCTTTTGTGTATTTTTTTTTTTCATTTTGTGTGTTTTGGAAGTCTTTGTGTATTTATGTTGATTGTGTTATGTATTTTTATGCCACATTGTGTAGTTTTGGAATCATTTTTGTGTCTTTGTGTTGTTTCTGGTTTTAGGAGTCCTTTTTTCTTTTTTAAATGTCTTTTTGTGTATTTTTCTTTCATTTTGTGTGTTTTGAGAGTCATTTTGTGTATTTATGTATTTTTATGCCACATTGGGTGTTTTTGGAATCATTTTTGTGTATTTGGATTGTTGTTTCTGATTTTTGGAGTCCTTTTTAAAAGAAAAAAATATTTAAAGTATTTTTCTGTCATTTTGTGTGTTTTGGGAGTCATTTCGTGTTTTTATGTTGGTTATTTTATGTATTTTTATGCCACATTGTGTTGTTTTGTAATCATCATTCTTTTTGGTGTATTTTTGTTGTTGGTTTTGGGAGTCATGTTTATTTCTGTTGTTATTATACACACTTAATAGCATAACATACAGGGTTTTAAACAACGCTGTCTAATTCGTGAGACACTTTGTCTGAGCGTCCAACAGTGCAGTAAAAAAAAGTGGATGAAGGCAGAGGAGGAAGAGGAGGAGTGTGGCCATGAAAGAGAACACTGTGATCGTTGTCTTGGAGGAAGTCTCATCACCAGACAGTCAATGAGCACCTGTTCTATTCTGCAAAGGAAGCCAACGCTGATGCCAAAGACTTGAATTTAAAACATGCAAAGGGCAGACAACGTGGTAAAAAGGGTAATGTCATTTAAAAAGTAGGAACAATTAGTTTAAACTGGCAAATAATTGGCATGCCAAATCATGAATGTGGTTAAATTGACAAAATATAACCATGAAATATCATGAAAAAAGGATAAAGTGGCAGTAATTGTTCAACATATGCGACATTAGGTGGAAAGGTTTTATTAGTGCCAAAATTGTCTTAAAAGTGGGGGAAAAATGTGCAGAAAATGCATTGAAATGTGATGAGAAGTGGGAGTAATGCCGCAAAAATGCATTAAAAGGAGCAAAAATATGGCAAGAAAGAGTGATGAAAATGACAAGTTTGGTGTAATTGCAGAAAAAGTGTAAAAATAAGCAAAAATGGGCTGAAAATGTTTAGAAATATATTCTTAGTTTCTTGAAATTGGCAAAAAAAAAAAAAATAAGCATGGCATATGGTGGAAAGAGATTAAAAATGACTAATAGGTCAACACGTGTGACATTAGGTGGAAAAAGTGGTGGAAAGAGTTTATAAGTGCTAAAAATGTCTTGAAAGTAGAAATAATATACAGAAAGACATTGGAGAGGCAAAAACGGGCTTAAATTGTTAAAAATATATATTTTTTCTTAGTTTTTTGAAGGCATCTGGGACCCTCTACTAGTGTCCCGCGATCCCAAATAGGGTCCTGACCCCAAGGTTGACAACCTAAAGCAAGAAAACAGTAATCGTGTTGTCTGACCGACAGGAGGCGCTGTAGTCTATGGAGCTGGTGGCTTTGCGGGTATTACTTGTCGAAGAAGCAGTTTGAGAGCAACCCTATCTGGACTCTCCCAGTGCTCCCAGTGAGGTGGTGTCTCCCCGTCCATAAGACCCCCACCCTACCCCCAGGCCCCCGTCCTCCCCGACTGTGTGCTCTTATCCCCGGCGTCAGCGGCGACTGTTCGGGGCCATGGCGACCAGCGCGAAGCGAAAGCAGGAGGAGACCCATCTGAAGATGCTCCGGGAAATGACTAGCTTACCCGCCAATAGGAAATGCTTCGACTGCGACCAGCGCGGCCCGACCTACGTCAACATGACGGTGGGGTCGTTCGTGTGCACCACCTGCTCCGGGATCCTGTGAGTCTCACTCTGGGCTTCTTTAACCCGGGGTTTTATCACACTGTTCAGCTCTCTGAGGAGCTTTACCACCGCTATGAATCAGCGGTTACCGTTAGCCTGTTAGCTAGGGGCGTCTCAGCCCCCCGGACAGACAGGTAACGTAGACGGTTCCTCGGGCTGGGTCTGGTACTCATTAACAGTTAGATAGTGAGTTAGCTTGGTTGGCCTACTTTAGTGTGTTGCTCACCGGTTACACACACATTTGGTCTATGGTGAAACAACTTATTTCACAAAGACTGGAAACAGATTCCCACACCGGGAATACAGTCCTACTACACCCTGTGTAACCTAGCAACCGAGAAAAGTAGTGCGCTGCAGCTTCATGAATGTTAAATGTTGTACCGGTATTTTACTCAAAAGTTGATTTTTTACTGGATTTTTTTTTTTTTTTTTTTGTCATTTTATGTGTTTTTGATGTGTTTATGGAGTAATTTCACGAGTTTTCGTTGTCCTTTTATGTGTTTTTCTGTTATTTTGAGTATTTTTGTGTGTTTTTGTTGCTGTTTTTTGTATGTATTTTTGTCGGTTTTTGTGTTTCAATTTTTTTTGTGTTCTGGTTGCTCTTTTATGTATTTTTGTGTCATTGTTGTCCTGTGTTTTTGTCATTTTGTGTATTTTTCTTAAATGTTGTTTTTTGTGCTGTTATTTTGTGTTTATAAAGTTGATTTATGTATTTTTGTTGTCTTTTTGTGTATTTCTGACGTTATTTTCTATGTTTTTGTAGTAATTTTGTGAATTTGAGTAATTTTGCGTATCTATGATATCATTGTTGTCTTTATTTTTGTTGTCATTTTGTATGTTTTTCTCAAACTTTGTGTGTTTTGGTTGCTCTTTTATATATTTTCTGTCATATTGTGTTTTTAGTGTCATTGTTGTCTTGCATTTTTTGTTGTCATTTTCTCAAATGTTTTTGTTGTCATTTTATGTGTTTTTGTTGTTATTTTGTATATTTAATTTTTTTTAATTTTATATTTTGTACATATTGTTTTTTACTGTAACTATAGTACTTCTCTATATTTTTGTTGCTGTATTTTGGTTGTTCTGTGTATTTCTGTTGTCATTTTGTGTTTTTCTCAGATTTTGTGTGTTTGTTTTATGTTTTCAAATTTTGTGTGTTCTGGTTGCTCTCTTATTCTATTTTTCTGTCATCTTGTGTGTTTTTAGTGTCATTGTTGTCATGTATTTTTGTTTTTTAATGTATTTTTGGTTGTCATTTTGTATTTTTTGTTTTTATACTTATTTTTTAGATACTAAAAAGTATATCATAAACTATTTCAACATGTCTTTATCTTTTGTCTGTTGACCTGCTTCATATGAGCACATAAAGCAACATCTAAGGCTTTTTCAGAGGTTTCGTTTTTGGGGATTTTATTGTGGCTTTCGTTAGAGCCGACATTATGAACTTGTGCTTCATGAATACAGCCAATAATGTTCTTTACTGTGAGCTGGTATGCTGCAAGCACAGTCACGTACTAATAGTGTTTAAAGACACCTGGGTGAATGAAATGTTTGGGTAAAAATGTTTATTTACTTGTGGAGCTACTTTCTATGGCTCGCTGGTTTAGAACATGGACTGCTATTACTGATGCTATGTTCTTTGTGTTGCCTTTTTACACTTGGGACACATTAGAATACACCTCTATTTACACTCCTGTCCTGTTCCAGTGGTTGTTAACCTTTGTGAGCTGGGACCCCCAATGTACAAAGCAGCCCGGGGCCCATTCAAATATAAACATGGTAGTAGTTCATGTAACTGATCTCACCTTTACATTTAGAATTACAAAATCAAGTCCACTTGTAGCAGTGGATCTCAGTTTTACCAATTTGAAGAGGAACATTTTTGAAAAAATATAACCTTTATTGAAAAATTGGTAAAAAATTTGATTATTATTTGTCAAGTCATTTAAAATCATAGCATGTGCAACCACATATACCATAACAGCAATGATACCTTACTCAAATGTTTGTATTTTTTTACTGTCATTTTTGGGGTCATTTTGTGTTTATGGAGTCATTTCATGTTTTTTCGTTGTCCTTTTGTGTATTTTTCTGTCATTTTGATTATTTTGAGTAATTTTGTGTGTTTTGGTTGCTATATTTTTGTAGTCATAGTGCACATTTTTCTCACTCTTTTATACATGCTTCTGTCATCTTGTCTGTTTTTAGTATAATTGTTGTCATGTATTTTTATTTCATTATGTATTTTTATTGTTTTAATGTGTTTTTGTTGTCATTTTGTATATTTTTCTGAAATTTTGTTGTTTTTGTTGTCATTTTTTGAGTCATATTGTGAGTTTTTGTTACTGTATTTCTTTTGTTTTGTGCATTTGTCATTTTATATATATCTTTCAAATGTTGTGTTTTTGTGAGTTATTTTATGTATTTTCATTCTGCTTTTGTGTATTTTCTGTGTTTTTGTTGCTGCATTTTTGTAGTTTTTTGTATTTTTGCATGTTTTTCTAAAATTTTGTATGTTCTTGTAGCTCTTTCATCTATTTTTCTGTCATCTTTTGTGTTTCCACTATCATTGTCGTGTATTTTTATTTTGTATGTATTTTTTTGTCATTTTGTATATTTTTCTCAAATATTGTTTTTGCTGTCATTTTTTGAGTCATATTGTGTATTTTAGTTGCTGTATTTGTGTTGTTGTGTGTATTTGTAATTTTGTATATTTTTCTCAAAAATTGTGTTTTTGTTGTCATTCTTTGGGTCATTTTATGCATTTTTGTTGTCCTTTTGTGTATTTTTCTGTCATTTTGTGTGTTTTTGGAATCAGTTTGTGCGTTTTTTGTTTGGTTGCCGCAGATAATTAGTCCGAGACCCTCATCATAACAGTTAGTGACGCAGCCCTTGTTTTGTAATTTCTCTGTGAAAAGCAGCTGTGGTGTTTTCATGGGTGGTTGTTTGTTTTCTGTGGTTTTTTAGCTAACATGTAGCTCCTCCACCCACAGGCGAGGGTTGAACCCCCCACACAGAGTGAAGTCCATCTCGATGACCACGTTCACGCAGCAGGAAATCGAGTTCCTACAAAAACACAGCAACGAGGTACGACACAAAGGTTTCTGCACAGAATGGATGATGTTTTCAAATCTGCTTGAAGTGGCATTTTTCTTTTCTTGGCCCCGTTCAGTCACTTTTTTTACTCTCGTTTCTCACCCACCCTTCCCCCTCCTTTTCTTGTCTTTACTATGTTCTACCTCTCTTTCCCGGCTGTGCCACCCCACCCTCCCCCTACCCCGTGTCTGTCTTTGCCTCCCACTTCTCTCATTCCTGTGCCCCCCCCCCCACCCACCCCTGCAGGTCTGTAAACACATCTGGTTGGGCCTCTATGACGACCGAACGTCAGTCGTTCCAGATTTTCGAGAACCACAGAAAGTAAAAGAATTCCTCCAAGAAAAATATGAAAAGAAACGATGGTAATGAAAAACAACGCTTTCTTTTTTTTCTGAGTTTATAAAAGATTCAAAATTGTAATTGATTATGTCAAAACATCAGTTACTGTACAAATGGGTCAAATTTCCATTTGGGGGAAAGTGTGTGTTGCTCAATTAAGCAAAAAAAAAATCTTAGCTTTCTAGTTTTACAACTTTTTTTGTAATGCTGGTTTGATAAATGATTTTCAGCACTTTTCCTTTTCCTTTCCACTTCGTTATCATCAACCGTATCCATGGAAACCCAAGGACAACTTTTTTATGTCAGTTTTTAAAAAGGCGTATTCCAGATGAAAGGTGGGTCCTTAAAAAGTCCTAAATATTTGTCTTAAATTCATATCAGATTGGTCTTAAATGTGCTTTAGTCACGTGACCACGAGAATTTCTGTTGAGCACGCACTGAACGCTCTTCTTATTCCTTTCCATCTCGCTCCGTCATTTAGATTACGTGACTCAATAAGTCTGCTGCCTCCTTGCTCGCTAACCCGTCCTTTTTGGTTGCTCCAAATGGGAAAATGTCGATTTAGTGACAAGTGGCTTGAAAACCCAGTTTAATTATTTACATTTTCTTAGAAGGCCTTATTATAGATCAGTGTTGCACATATGGAATTACATGGTTTTTGGTGTTTGCTTTGCTCACAGGTTCCAGTCAAGTTTGGTTTCTGGGACGTTATTGTTCACTGATATTAAATGTTTCATAAATAATAAAATTCAATTTAGGACAATGTTGATATCTTTGTTCTCTTTCCACATCAATAAACACATTTGAAGAATGTTCTTGAACAACTGATTTATTTTAATTTTTCCTTATTGTACATTATTAACTGACATCAATGCCTTTAATTGTGAAATAATATATTTTCCTTTTGGTTTGTATTTCCATCGTACGTTTGGGCTTAAATTTTCTTTAAGGTAGTATTAAAAACTCTTATATATAACTTGTTCCTACATGTAGTCACCCTGTTCCTGGAGATAAGATTAGATACGTTTATACTTCTTCCTACTCCTCGTTCACGTAAACTGAGTTACGTAAGAATTTGGATATGCAAATGTTTTATTTCTTGATGTTAATTTATTTTAATTGTATTTTAAACTGTTTTTAAGTCATTTACATAATCTAAATAAATAAATCAATCAAATCAAATACTTGCTAATTTGCATCATAATTACAACTCAAACTGATGCTTTTATTTATTTTTTAATGAATACCTGCAGGTATGTTCCTCCTGACCAAGTGAGGGCAGTAGTGAGCGTACAGGCCTCGGTTTCTGGCTCCTCAGCGAGCAGCACTGGCAGCACCCCGGAAGTCCAACCCCTGAAAACCCTTCACCTCAACAAGACCCCGCTGCGCCAGGTGAGACGGACAGGGTTGGGGTCAATTACAATTGTAATCGCCTCATTTATAATTAATTGCAGTTATGGTATAGTTATATTTGTAATTTAAAAAAAAATGTTGCTGTTTTAATCAAAATTGAACTGTAATTGACTTCAGATAATTGACTTTGTAATTGTTATAGAAATTATATATAAAAACTGTATTATATATTGATTAAACGCAAACATGTGTCTCTAGGTTACAGTTCTATATCGTACAGATATGTAGGTAATAAATATTAAAAGATGTTTCATATCAACTTTCCCATTACCTGGCAGTTCTCTTGAGGATAATTTTTAGTATTTAAAAAAAATGTATAAATCAAGGGGTAAGGCTCAGACGCCCACACCAAAAATATGAATACCAATATTTTAATTGATTAGGAAGTCTAACAATGAAACCAAGAGATGGAAAAACAAATATATTATTGTAATAAATATAAGATAATGATAATATTTTTATTATTCTGTTTTCTATTGTAAAGTGTCCTTGGGTGACCTGAAATGTGCTTTTAAGTTAAATGTATTATTATTATTATTATTATTATTAATAATAATATAATTTTTTTGTGTATTTTACATATGATTTAAGACAGTGGTTTCCAATCTTTTCACAGTCCCGTACCCCTTCAGACATTTAACCTGAAGCCATATACCCCCTACTCCTGCACACTTAAAAAACATAAAGTATAATGTCATATACAATGTAGCCCTACGGTTAATTTTACGTATCCTGTTAAGGAATAATATATAATAATCATGATAACTAGATGCAGGATGCAGATGCTGGCCCGTGTCGCACTGCATTAGCTTATCATTGGCATTAGCGAGCATTAGCATTAACCTTAATTGTAATCTTACTTGTATCTGTTGTAATTAAAGACGTAATTGAAAAATGTAATTGAGCACATTCCCCCACCCCTCCACCCATCACACGTCACAGTGTTTGTATCTGGTTGATAAAACTCATCCCTATGTTTGCGTCCAGTCTCCAGGGCTTTCTCGCTCCCAGGCTCACGCCACCGCTCAAGAAAAGAAGTTTGATCTGCTTTCAGACCTGGGCGGAGACATCTTTGCTGCTCCGTCCTCACAAACTGCCAGTGCTACCAATTTTGCCAACTTTGCACAATTTCCAGGCCAATCAGGTATTGTTTTTTTTCCATTTTTTTTTCAACCATTATTGATTATAAAAAGCAGAATGTCCTCCTGTATGGAAGTAAATCTATTAGGGATGTAACGATTCACCCAACTCCCGATACGATTCGATTCACGATACTGGGTTCAGGATACGATTCTCTCACGATTTATTCTACAAAATGGGACTGTAGACAAATATTCCTTTATTTTTTTGCGGAAAAAAACTAGAAAATACTGTACTATTTTCCTTTTATGTTTAATTGTCAAAAGAATCCCTTGATAAACTATTCAAAACAATGCAGTTTAACTAAAAATAAATCTTGAATGAAATTAAGGAATAATACAAATGAAGAAGAAGCCTATTAATTTAAATTCTGGTTCTATAGTAAACAATGCAAAACTCCATAATAGTTCCTTTTCTTTTTAAAAGTGCAACTGAAAATGTATGTTGTGCCTTAATAATTGGACTTAAAAAGAAAAGAAGAAAAAAAACAGTCCGCTGTATTTACGTCAGATATTTGTTTGGACCAGCAGAGGGCGCTGGTAACCCAGTGGTCGGTTGGCATGCAGATATTATTGCAGTGAAGAAGAGATACTACGCGCTAGCAGACAGAGCTAATAGAAAAACGTGACTTTTACAGATATTCTTTCGGTGCTAAAGGGGTAAGGAATCATTTATGAACATGTTTAAGAGTAGATGGCGGCCAAAAAGAAAGTAGTAGGATATTCCGCCCGCCGCCTCCACTTTTAGACGAGAACGATATATAGCGCCCTCTGCTGTTTATAAAAGTACTGCGATTGAATTTTCAGATGTGAACCGTGATACCTATGAATCGATTTTTAACTGCCTTACAATTAATCGTTCCATCCCTAAAATCTGTATCATTGGATTTTGAGTTTGAATTTCTAGCAGTTAATTTTTTTACATCAAATTTTTTTTGCACTAAATCAGACTTTTAATTTTAAAAACCATTGAATATCTAGCACTGAATTTATTTCTTCCATTGGTCATGTGACGGTGGGGTGCGTTATACACTACTGTATCATATATTGAATGTAAAGTTACGTGGGACACATAATATTAGGTCAATGAAAGTGCACAGCATGAATCTCTGTGTAAGACACGTCTTCTTCATGATGTTCAAAGTGTTTAATGTCATTTCACTTGCTTAACTTTTACCACTGATACATTCAAGTCAATGTACAAACAATGAAATCACATCTCATAATCATGTTTAGTCAGATGTACTCAAATTCAATGTAAAAAAAAAAAAAATCAGTGCTAAAAATTTGAAATCATAATGTGATGGCACAGATTTACTTCCATACTCCTGACCTCATCATGACCCCACCTTTCCTTTTCATTGTTCCACCTGAGCACGTCACCTCCCTCAAAGTCCTTTCCATCAGGTAGCTCCTTCATACCTTTGTTCACGTGTCCAGCCTTCTTCACATAACCCTCACCTCACTTTATGTTCCTGTGTCCATCCGTTTTCATCAATGATTAGATTATTATTTATTGTGGTCTGTGTTCAGACAGGTAATAATTATTTGGATGAATATTGTTAAAGGAAGGAAACGATCGGTCCCAAAATGCTTTAACCAGAGACTGTGGGTGGCTTCTTGAAGTCAATGGACAAAACGGCAAAAATACACAAAATTACTCAACAAGTACACTTAAAATTATCATAAAAAATACACGAAACACACAAAATGACAACATAAATGGATAAAATGAGAGTAAAAAAACTCAAAATGGGAACAAAAATAAAGAAACTATAAGAAAAATCTGCAAAATGACTCCAAATATACACTTTATTATGGAAAACTACTCAAAAGGATGATGAAAAATATTCAACACACACACAATGACAAAACATGACTCCCAAAACACACAAAATAGACAACAAAAATATGCAAGGAAATTACAAAAATAAACTCCAAAAACACACAAAATGGCTACAAAAATACACTATTTTTCTTCTCCTTTTGTTTAATTTACTCTCATATAAACTAAACCTTGAGAAGAATATACAAAACAACAAGAAAACAGAGAATATTACTCCAATGTACACTGAATTACACAACAATACTTTAAAGGATGATGAAAATATACAAAATGACAACAAAAATGCATAATGTGTGAGAAAAATTTACAGAATGACTCCAAAATGGCAATAAACACACATTAAATTACAGTAAAATAGACAAAATGAGAACAAAATTTTACAAATTTGGGGAAAAAACGATAACAAAAAAAAGAATATTACTATAATGTACAATGAATTACAGAATAATACTCAAAATGACGATGAAAATATACAAAACACAAAATGACAACATAAATGGACAAAATGAGAGTAAAAAACAAAATGAGAACAAAAATAAAGAAACTAAAGGAAAAATACACAAAATGACTCCAAATATACACTTAATTGTGGAAAACTACTCGCTTGGATGATTAAAAATACACAAACCACACAAAATGATGATAAAATTGGAAAAAATGACTCCACAAATACACAAAATGGACAACAAAAATACATAAGATGCGAGGAAAATATGCAAATAGACTCCAAAAACAAACAAAATGGCAGCAAAAACACACAATGTGAGAGCAAAATAAACAAAATTAGAACAAAAATAAACTAAACCTCGAGAAAAATATTCAAAACAACAAGAAAACTGAGAATATTACTCCAATGTACACTGAATTACAGAAGAACACTCTAAAGGATGATGAAAATATATAAAATGACAACAAAAACACATAACATGTGAGAAATATATACAGAATGACTCCAAAATGGCAATAAAAACACACAAAATGACAGTAAAATAGACAAAATGAGAAAAAAAAAAATTAACAAACGTGGGGGAAAAACATACAAAATGACTACTAAAAAAGTATATTACTACAATGTACACTGAATTATGGAAGAATACTCAAAATGACAATGAAAATACATGAAACACACAAGATGACAACAAGAATAGACAAAATAAATCCAAAAACAAAAAAGAAAAAGAAAATGCGCAAATTGCGAGAAAAATATAGAAAAAAGTAAACCACACAAACCTTTTTTTTCCTTTCCTGTATTAAAGCTCTGATTGGTCAGTATTCTAAAGAATTTCATAAGTGTTGATCATGTGACCTTCACATCAGATACAATCACGTCTCCCATTGTGATCAAACTGTGTCTGTGTGCGTGTGCGTGTGTGAAAGGCTGTTGGTGTTCTGTCTTTTTTTAATTAAATATAATTCCATTGAAAGGAGGCATCCCTATACCATCACTGTCCAGTTCGACTGCTGCCCATTCCCATTCCCATTCCCATTCTGGGAGCAGCGCACAGGACCGCTACGCTGCACTGGCTGAACTGGACAACGAGCTCAGCACTTCAGCCTCCTCGGTTAGCAGCGTGCAAGGGTAAGACATACACACACGTGCACACACACGCGCACACACACAGGAGGAAAATATAATAAAATCAGATTGTGTAAATACATTTTATCGGTTCATTTATGTTGAAATGAAAACAACAAACAAAACAAATGTCAAATATATTTCTTTATTTTTATAATTTATATAATTTATAACAAGGAGAAGCTTTGGTGTTTCAGTATAGTGGAATAAGATTCTGGAACAATTTGCCAATGGAAAGTAAATATCAAGCAATTTGAAAGAAAATATCTTCATATTGTCTGACAATTTTCAAAGCGTGTATTATATATTTTTTTGTGTGTATTACAATCAAAAGCATACAAAGATGAGACAATATTAATTAACAGCAGCAATGGTTAGAAAACAGAATGCTGAATATTAGAATATTTGTTTACTGTAATGTAGGAAAAGGTATGTGTATGCAGTAATATATGTAATTATTGTTTTTTTTTTGTGCTTTTTTCTGGAGGGAAGCCATCTGCATCAAATCTTTTGTGTATTGTAATACTGCATTTGCAATTTGTTTATTATACTTTTTTATTTTGTGCGTTTTCGGAGATATTTTGCATATTTTTCTCACATCTTATGCATTATTGTTGTTTGTGTTTTGTAGTGATTTTGTTTTTTTGTGTTGTCATTTTATGTATTTTTTTATCAACCTTTTGAGTATTTTTCCATAATTCCGTGTACATTAAAGTAATATTCTCTTTTTTCGTTTTAGTTTTGTTCTGATTTTGTTTATTTCACTCTCATTTTGTATGTTTTTTGTTATTTTTTTCTCAATTTGTGTATTTATTTTCTAGAGTCATTTTGTCTCTGCACATTTGATTATTTGTTTACTGTAATGTTGGAAAACACCAAAAGTATGTGTATGCTGTAATATACAGTATGTAATTATTGTGTTTTTTTGTGTATTTTTCAGTATTTCAGTGTATATTTGAGTAATATTCTTTGTTTTTGTTGTTGTTTCATACATTTTCCCTAAGTTTGTTTATTTTTGTTCTCATTTTGTTGATTTTACTCGAATATAGTGTGTTTTTATGGCCATTTTGTGTGTGTTTCTGTTGTAATTTTGTGTGTTTTTTGTTATTTTTCTCACAATGTGTGTATTTTTTTTTTCATTTTGTGTTTTCTGAGTTATTTTGCACATTTTTCTTACATGTTTTTGTTGTATATTTGTGTGTTTTTGCAGTAATGTTTTCTATTTGTGTTGTCATTTTGTGTATTTTTATCGACCTTTTGAGTATTTTTCCATAATTCAGTGTACATTGGAGTAAAATTGTTGTCAATTTGTATGTTTTTCCCCACGTTTGTTTAGTTTTGTTCTCATATTGTTTATTTCACTCACTTAGTGTATTTTTATTGCCATTTTGTGTTATTTCTCTCTCAATTTGTGGATTTTTTTTAATTTTGTATTATTTTGGAGTCATTTTGTCTCTGAAAATGTAATTATTTGTTTACTGTAATGTTGGAAAACACAAAAAGTATGTTTATGCAGTAATATATGAAGTTATTGTTTTGTTTTTCTGGTAAATATTTTGTTAATTGTAATGTAGCATTTGCATTTTTTTTTCGAAATAAACAGTATAATCAATGATTTATAGATTCACGATTATTAATCCAATCCTTTTCTCTACAGGAACATATTTGGGCCAGCGCTGGGCTCGTCCCCAGCCCATAACACGTCCGTGTTACCCAGCATGCAGCCTGGCTTTGGAGGTGGCGAGTTGCATTCACTGTCTATCAGCATTTTTGCACGACTTCTGTTTTTTTTTTTTTTTTTTTTTTTAATGCCCTGAAGGTTGACTTTTTTATTTTGTTTGTTTGTTTGTCTTGATTTGGTTCAGCCGTTCCCTCCACAAACCCTTTTGTTGCTGCAGCCGTCCCCCCAGACATGGCAACAAACCCTTTCCAAACTAATGGCAGAGCCCCCCCTGCAGGTGAGAAGGCTGTAGTGTCGGTTGCTTTTTGTGTTGCTCAGATGTGTGTAGCAGCTCTGTGCATTATTAGCAGGGTTGGGGTCAATTACATTTTTCAATTACAGTTACTTTTTAAATTATCCATTTTCAATCACAACTCAATTACAATTACAGTGACCAACATTTTTTTCATTCACAATTAAAATTATTTTTTCCCCCTTCAAAGTCAATTACAATTATGTTCTCAATTTCTAAAGTTCAAATTCAATTAATGCCTGAAATAAATAAGCCCCAAAATGTTCACCATATTTTTGTGTTAGCTTCCTGTTAGCATCGCTAATGATAACGGATCAGTTTTGACCCATGTCTTAAATCAGCTGTAAAATACACAAAAAAATATTATTTATCATCAAAAATATTCAAAACAACAAGAAAACTGAGAATATTACTCCAATGTACACTGAATTACAGAAGAGTACTCTAAAGGATGATGAAAATATACAAAATGACAACAAAAACGCATAACATGTGAGAATAATATACAGAATGACTCCAAAATGGCAATAAAAACACACTGTCACAAAATGACACACAAATACACAATACGAGTCCAAAAAACATATATTTTACAGGAAAAATACACAAAAGGACAACAGAAATGCACAAAATGCTTCACAATGAGCAAGACAACAACAAAAATACACAGAATGAGAGAAAAACACACAAAATTACTGTAAAAACTCTTTCTTTCCTGTATTAATGCTCAGATAGCTCATTATTCTAAATCCTGACATGATTGTTGATCATGTGACCCTCTTCGATCAAACAAACACATTTTATTTCGGACCTGCTGAACTGTAACATGATTCCACTGTTTTGTGTTTAATAAATTGTAATTAACCGTTTTTGTAGAATTTCCATGAAATTCCATAGAAATTTTCATAGACTTAGAATTACAAAGTCATTTAAAGCTGCAGGCAGCATTGGACGAGCCTTCGCTACCACACGCATGTCAGTGCGTGGCACACATTGAGGTGTGTTGCATGTCGGTGTGTGGCAGAAATGTTAAAGTGTTGAGACGTAGCTGAACATTTTCAAGGATTATATCACAAACTTTCCTACAATGTTCTGTGCAAACATAATGTCTATGATTTCCTTTTACCAATAGGTGGCGCTATGACACTATGATTGACGGTTGGGTTAAACAATAACTCATTTTTTTGGGCAAACTCTTAATAACTACCAAAAGAGTCGCACTCACTCGTGCTCCACACGATCCCCTTATGCTGAAAAAAACTCCCGGTGAGAACCTTGTTGTGGTCGAAAGAAATAACAGAACTTACCCAGATCAGGGAAATCCTCAGTGTACTGAAGTAATAGTTCTTCAGTACACTGAAGAATTCTGACATCATCACTCTCTACAATTACAAGTAGAATTATGCCATAATTGTAGTTAATGATCAATTACTCAATTATAATTGACCCCAACGCTGATTTTGTGTGTGTGTGTGCGTGTGCGTGTGTGCGTGTGCGTGTGTGTGTGCGTGTGCGTGCGCGTGTGTAGCCTCCTTTGGTACTGGCTCTATGAGCATGCCTGCAGGCTTTGGGAATGCCTCCTCCTTCTGCCTCCCGACCAGTTTCAGCGGAAACTTCCAGCAGCAGTTTCCTGGTCAGACCCCCGTCCCTTACTCTCAGCCTGGGGTCTACCACCCTCAGTCCAATGGTTAGTGGTCCCTCCCCCTCTTTCCTTTTGCACATGTGCAGTACCTGCTCCTATTTCTGGCATGGTTTGCTTGTAATTTTTTTCCTCTATGATGATGATCTTCTTTATTCCTGCATAAATTCTAACGTCAGTGGCAGTTACTGCACAGTGATGTGGGATTACATTCAGGATTACATTTCCTATCTGGTTTTTTCCTACTTTTACTAAAGTTCTACCTAATCCTGAATGCAATCCGTCTTTACTAGACAGCTAACAGTCTCTTTTTGTATATTTTTCACACATCTTATGTGTTTTTGTTCTCTATTTGAATGTTTTTGGAGACATTTTGTGTGTTTTAAGAGTTATTTTGTTGGTTTTTGGATATTTTCAGTGTACATTGGAGTCATATTTTCTTTTTTTTGTCTTAATTGTCTTTATTTTACTCTCATTTAGTGTGTTTTTATTGTTATTTTGTGTGTTCTTGGTTATTTTTCTCTCAATTTGTTTATTCGTTTTTTTCATTTTGTGCGTTTCTGGAATTATTTTGTATTTTGTATTATTTGTTTGTTATCTAGTGTTGTATTGTTGCTATTTTGTGTTTTCTTAGTCATTTTGAGTTATTTTATATATTTTTCTCACATCTTATGCATTTGTGTGTTTTTAGAGTCGTTTTGTTGTCGTTTTGTATATTTTCCCCCAAGTTAGTTTTTTTTCCCTTGTTTTGTTTATTTTACTGTCATTTAGTGTGTTTTTATAGCCATTTTGTGTGTTTTTGGAGTCATTTTGTTTATTTTTGTCATTAGTTTGTGTGTTTTGTGTATTTTTTATCATCCTTTTGAGTATTTCTCTGTATTTCAGTGTATATTTGGAGTAATATTGTTCAGTATTGTTTTTTGCTTATGTAAATTTGGTTACAATAATTATTATTTATTTATTTTATACTCATTTTAATTATTATTATTTTATTATTATTAATTTTACTACAGCTATTGTTATTATTATTTAGTTTATTTATTTATTTTTAACTTAAAAAACCGCAAATTTTCTGTAATATTCTCTGCACTTTAAAATGTAATAGAATAATCAATATCTTGTTAAATTATTATTATTTTTTGATAAATATCCAAAGGCAATCAGTTACTGTTCATGCAAAGTTACTGAAAACAATAAAACCTTAAAATACGCCAACTTTCGCAGCAATTTCATACATAAAAAAAGTTTCAAAATCAGCCGTTTTAGGCGGCGACGATCAAACAAAGTGGGCGTGATATTGTGGAGGAACTGACCTTTGACCTTTGATGTGGTGATGTCACACACACAGGCCCAGCGTTCCCAGTCTACGCTCAAAACAAACCTTCAGTCGCTCCCTTCGGGCAGCCTGTGGCCATCCCCGGTATGACCAATAATCCCTTCATGGTGAGCATTACAACGCTGTAAAGCAGTGTTTTTCAATCTTGGGGTCGTGACCCCTGAAATTTAAATAGGGTCGCCTGAAATGTCTAGTAATCGATAAAAAAAAAAGACTGATTAAAATATTTTTTATTGCTTAATTCTTATTATATTATTTTCCAAATTAAAACAGACAATTTTAAACACTGTATATTATAACTGTATAAATACAAAAACACTGTGGAAGGTTTGTGTCAAAATGATTCAATCAACAACAACAAAAAATAGCTTTTATTCTTTGAAGTGTATAAACGCCATTCTTTTGGGGGCTCAAATTTTCTTTTGAATGATTTTTTTTGATTGAATTTTTTTTTTAATTGAAATTTAAAGACACAAATGTACTAACATAATATGGCCCAAATACAAAAAATATCTAAAGATAACCCAAACCTTTTCAATCAAAGAAAAAACGAGTACAAATGCAATTATTTGGGTCTCAACATTTTTTTTCTTTGCATTTGAACACTTTTTTCTTTGATTGAAAATGTTTATTTTTGATTGAAATATTCTTTTTTTAATTTTTTTTTTTGAATAATATAGACACAAATGTACTATCTATAATATGGCCCAAATACAAAAATTACCAAAAAAAAACCTTTTTAATCAAAGAAACAAATACTTTTTTTTTTTTTTTTGCATTTAAACATGATTAAATGTTTTTTAATTGAAATTTTCTTTTTTTTTTTTTGATTTAAATGTAAAATTTTTTTATTGAATGCAATTATTTGGTTCTCAAATATTTGTTTGCATAAATATGAATAAATGTTTATTTTTGATTGAAAATAGTTTTTTGATTGAAATGTTTTATTCGTTTTTATTGAATAATAGAGACGAATGTACTACCCATAATATGGCCCACATACAAGATAAGAAAAAAAAAACATTTTCAATCAAAGAAAAATGTGTTAAAATGCAATTATTTATGTCTCAAATCCTTTTTGCATTTAAACACTTTTTTCTTTGATTGAAATGTTTTTATTGAATAATGGACACAAATATACTACCCATACTATGGCCAAAATACAAAAAAAAAAAATCCCAGAAAAAGTATTCAATTTTTTAAAACTTTTTCTTTGATTGAAAATATTTACTTTTGATTGAAATAAACTTTGTTTTGATTGAAATATTTTTTTTTTAATTAAATGATAAAGACACAAACCTTCCTTCATACAAATACAAATATATATCTAGTTCAAATTTGTCACTAATTCTGTATTTGTTAAATAAAATGTGATCAAATTTGTCTGAAAATTGTGATATTGAAATGGGGTCACGATCCACTGCTACAAATGCTGATAAATACCTGCGTTCAGTCAGATATTTATTGATTGTTGTGCTTCTACGTCAGGCTGGAGCCCCAGCCGGGTCGTTTCCCTCTGGAGCTTCTTCCACCAACCCTTTCCTGTAGCACAGCTTCCACTCTGTGACCACTAGAGGGCAGCATGCAGGTCATATTTAACGCATCATCGTTTACGTCACAAGCAAACACACGCACACACACACACAGACTTTAATCTTTTTTTTTTTCTTACAAAGTTTACAACATTATGAAGGAGTGCAAGAGTTTTATGTGAAGACTGGGTCAGTTTATGGCAGTAAATGTACTGCTTGGACTATATATACAAACACATTAATATTATTATTATTATATGCTTTTAAAATATATATACATACACATATATATATTTGTTTATGACTGTAAGATCTGTGCATAAAACAGTTTGTAATCTCAGTTAATGTCAGTACACATTTAAGGACTGAATGAACATGTTTGATTGTAATTTTACACACACACACGCACACACACACACGTGAAAATAAAACCACTACAGTTGCTTTTTCTAAGCTGATGAACAGAGTTTCATCTACTCAGAGGTCTTTCATTTCAAAAGGGATCTAATTTGTCATTTCAGCATATTTTTTTTTATATACTTCATCATTGTCACTAATTAATTTAAAGTGCAAACATTTCCTGAACTAAAACCCAAAGCTTCTGTTTATATATGTGTGTATATGAAAAGCCTCGTGGTTTATACTTATTATTGGTTTGAAGCACGTCTGACAGAGCACAAATATCAGAAATACAGTGGCTGTGCTGTAAATGTCACACTAACGTACGAATAAACACTACAAACTCAATGAGTATTGTATATACTGTCTACCAGGGTTGGGCTCAATTATATTAAAATTTAAATTATTATTTTTCCACTGAAAGTCACAATTACTGAGCCTTTAATAAATAAGCCCATAAAACTTCCTCTTGTGTTAGCTTTCTGTTAGCATCTCAAATCAGCTGTAAAATACACTAACAAATATTATCTTTCATCCAATTTTTCTCTCATCTCTTGGTTTCCTTGTTAGGCTTCCTAATCAATGAAAATATTGGTATTATTAATATTTATCAAAGCTTTTTTTTTCTGTCAGTATACCTTTTCAGTTTAAATTTATTTAAAAAAAAAAAAAAAATTAAGAAGAAGGGACAGGTATTGGGAAAATAAGATATGAAACGTATATTTTAATAATTAACTACATATGTGTAATCCATACAACTCTAACAGGGTTTTTTTATTGTAATTTTTATAGAATTTTCATGCCGACATTTTTAATTACAAAGTCAATTATTTGTACTCAATTATAATTCAGTTATTACAATAGCAACAGATGTTTTCAGTTGAAATAATTATAATTAATTATAAATTATGTGATTACAATTATAATTGACCACACCCCTGCTGTCTACTATATACTATAAGTATGATTGGGATGATGAGCATTCCCACTGAAGTATACTTCCAAGCAGGGGCGGGTCTAGGAAATCTTGTGTATGGGGGGCCTGCAGGAGTGGCTCACTAAATTTCAAATAATAATAAAACAACCAAATAAAATCCCAGTTAATAATACTGTTATATATTTGCAAAATGGGCATTTCCCTTATATGTTGAAGCAACAAAACGTGTTAAACATCTAAAGAAAAAAATACATGACATGTAGTTAATGTTATAAAATATAAGGTCTGGATCAAATGCCTGCTCCCAAACTTGCTACCCAGTATAAAGGTTTAAATCTCCACCAGATTAGAGTAATAAATGCATGACTATTTATTTTAAAAGCATAAAAATAGTTTATTCTGACAAAAAAAAAATATATATATGTATATATATATATAGAGAGAGAGAGTTGTGGTTGTAAATGTATCACTATTTCCATTTTTTTTTTTAATTTACAAGCTACAAATTAATTTGTTTTATGTAAATCTGGATTTTTGGCCCCGCCCATGCTTTTAAGTTTCTTAAGAGGCATTTGGAACCTATAACAACAAAACCCTTGTTCACACTGAGACTAAATATCTGTCGGTTCTTCACCTTTGAAAGTTCTGAAAGCATTAGAAATGAGAAAGTGACCAAGTAGAATATCAACATGTGCTCATTTGATCCATAAAACTCACGTAGACACATTTAATTCTGAAATTTTGGAGATTCCCGCCATTATGTTACTGAGGAAACTTCTGGTTAATTTCAAAACAAGAGCCCTATTTACAAAAAGTGTTAAAAAAAACTAATGGAAGACGAGAAGAGATGCCTTTGTTTTGAAAAGCGGATGTTTGATTTTTTTTTTTTTTTTTTTACTGAAGCCGATCTGGGCCCATTTTGATGGAGAAAATAATTTTGAGCAAATCCAGAATAAAGTCAAAATGTCAAGATTAAAGTAGAAATTTAATTTAATATTTAAATTACAACATCGTGATAAAAGTCGAAGGTCCTCGTCAGCTTCCATAGATTTGACTTTATTAGCAAACCATTGATTATGTATTACGGTTTATTTTCGAAATATCGACCTTAATCTCGTCTTTTCAACAAAAATCTCCACATTAAATTTTGACTTTTTCTCGACTTTTTGACTTTAATCTGAAATTATTTTCTCCATCAAAATTGTCCCTAATTCGCATACGTGATTTTTTTTTTTTTATTTTGAAGCCGGTCCAAGGACCATTTTACGTTCCACTCGCAATGCATCATGGGATTGTTGAGTATGACTAAGCGTGCACATCCGGGTATTTCTCACATACTTTTCATACTATCTAATGTGAACACACTACTGCTATTAATTAGTCAGACTTAGTGTGAGTAGTACGTTAGTGTGACATTTACAACGAGCTCAAATAATGGTAAAAACTGTTCCGTATACTATAGTAACCTTATATTTGTTAGGTGAGCATATTTCAAATATTCACTGTATTGTTATGACTTTAGCATAATAACAAATATAAGACTGTTAATGAATGCTTTGAGGATTGGGGGGTGGGGGGGGGGGGGGGTTCTCTGACGCTCTTCTTAACTTTATCCTTGTTATTGAAAACATGTGATCAGCAGGAATGTTTAACTACGTTTGTTTTTAAAATCAGGCAAAGAGAGAAAAAAAAAAACAGCGATTTCAGGGATTTGAACCAGAACACTCTGGATATCTGTTGTTGTGCCACCTCAGACTAACAATGAATTTGACTAAAATGTTTGTTTGTTTGTTTGTTTGTTATTTCAAGAAAAAGGGTAACTGAATGTGTACATATATAAATATATATACATATAAATATATAAATAAATTAAAAGATTTTTAACTACGGTTGGACTCGGTGTTTCACTGGTGTGACATTCATTAACGTTTAATCCAACAAACACCTCACCATGGGGAATATACTTCATGTGCCCAGAAATATAAAAATGAACACGCAACACATCAAACATACTATATCTATAGCAGATCAAAGATCTAGTAAAAAAATAGGATTTAAAAGTATCCGGAGAAAGGTCATTTCCATTTATAAACCCATTTTTTTACACACTCGTTTTTACCTCCAAGTGCAGTATTACAGTGGGTTTTCATTGAATCATTTGCAATTAATTTGTGAAATTGATTTATTCGACTCATTAAGGCCCAACAAGCATGTCTTTGGCCAGGTGGAGGGACATGGAGCAATCCAGAGAACATGCAAACTCCTCAGAAAGGTCATTTAGTTTAAAATTTATATTTTTCAAGGTCAGTTTTTGCGTATATTTGTAGTCACTTTTTGTGTTTTTTAGGGGTAGTTTTGTGTATTTTTGGACTCTTGTTGTTTACTCAGTATATTGTTTTTTTTTTATGTGTACATTTGTTGTCATTTTGTGTGCTTTTGGGGTAGTTTTGTATTTATATTTTAGTCATTTTGTGTGTTTTTGGACTCATATTGTGTATTTTTCTACAAGAAAATACACAAGACAACAACAAAAATACAAAACATAACTCCAAAAATTACATTTCAACAACAAAAATTCACTAAATGACAACAAATGTACACATGAACAGAATAATATACAAAACAACAAGAAATTTGTTTTGTATATTCTGTTTATGCGTACATTTGTTGTCATATTGTGTGTGTTTTTAGGGGTACATTTGTATATATTTTTTTGATCATTTTGTGTGTTTTTGGACTCATTGTGTATTTTTCTTGTTGTTCTGTCAACAAAAATACACAAAATTATAACAAAAATACAAAATTATGATTCCAAAAAATACAATTCCACAACAAAAATTCACAAATTGGCAATGACAAAATATACAAAACCAGAAGAAAATCAGACTAAGCCCTTTTATGTTTCCTGTATCAATGCGCATTGGTTTTGATGTAGTTGTACCCACTGTTCTTATATTTAAATGTATTCACATACTATTTCATTACATTCCCACACTTCCCACAGGAAGGTTTTCCACCTCTGGTCTGGGTTTGGGGTTGAGAAAGGCCGTATACGAGGATTGTATCCGACCACTTAATGGAGCTTGTGGAGAGAGGATGAGAACGCTCTGCTCATCCTAACCCGTACGACTCCTCCTACTCATTTAATCATGTCTAGGTTAAAGGAACAGGTGGTTCACAAAATAAATCTTAGAGTTAAAGAAGATAAAAACACCAAACGATGAGAAATAATGAAGAGTTATGGAGCAATTTTCCACATGTTGAAGGCTTCATGTCAGAGCAGTTCTTTTTACCCTCCTATTATCCTTGGGGTCAATTTGACCCCATTCAGTGTTTTTTATTTAAAATATTATAGTTGACCTAATTTTTTATTTACTAGTGTAGTGCCCGTAGTAAGTATGTATTGCTATAGAAAAGTGGGAGGTTTAATATTTAGCACTGTAATATGGGCTAGCATACATCTGCAGCTTGTTGAGAGAGAGGGGTGTGTGTGTGCGCACATGCGCGCGGCTGGCTAGCGGCTAGTTGACTAAATGAACTGTGCGGAGCACAATTTTTAGGACTGTAATATAGGCTACATATACTGTATATAGTGAATGCCTATTTTTATTTTTTTTATTATTATTACCTTAGTTACGAACGTTGCTCACTGGTCAATATTTACGGGGTGTTTTTTTAGGCCATGGCTTTTCACACAAAAACGTAAGAATAGCCTGCCAATCTATCCGTACACAACACCCCTCATTGGCCAGTTTAGGTGACGTGATAGGTGCACCACGTGGCTTAAAGTACCATCAGTTTTATTTTAGCTCATATTTATTTTTAGCTACCCCGCTAACCCTTTTATTTTAGCCCTAACCCAGAGAATACCCTAAAATGTAATTTTGTTCATATGTGTTTTTAAAGGTGGATTTTGGAGCGTTAAATATGTAAAAATGAAAAAATGTATATGACAAAAGCGGGACTTAAACCCAAGGCAGCGGAAGTACGAATTCTTGAGTCAAGCGCTTAGAACACTCAACCATCCTGACACAGTGAAAACACACAGGCACATTACACTTATGCAGAAAAGATCCGGAAAAACGTACATTTCCGTATCAATAGTAATTTTTTTTAAGGTTATTAGACACACTTTAGTCGTTTTTAAAAGCCCTTTCTGCAGTCACTCCTGTAGATTCTACGCAGTTATCCTGAGTTACCATGACTACCTGTCAACATTGAGCTGTTCTGCAAAGCGTCAGATTGACCCAAAGGGTAAAATGTGTTAGCTTAAGAAACGTAACAATTCCACACGCACAAGCATCAAAGGAAAACGACAACAAAAATGACTCGACAAACACAAAGGGCCTATACTACTGATCTAGATTAGATTCATCTACGTTAGCTGGCTTCAACTAACCAAACATTCCGTCAGACAGGAGCTGTACTACGAAATCACCTATGATCACAACATGCTAATTTAAGCCAAGTGATTACAGCCTCGCTACGTGCGCGACGCTTGCACATGAAAGGGGTGGAGTTTGCAGCGTTTGACCAATCAATGGAGAGATGATCTTAAATAAATATAATGAATATAAATTCATGATGACAGTGAAGAGCCAGTGTTAGTGCAGTGCACACCAGGAGGCGGAGCTTTTATACTTGCTAAGATCTGATCCACTTCATAACTTGGTACCGACCAGGTTGCTGAAGTTTAAAATGATGAATAATTAAAATCCATAATTCAGACCAAAGACAACACTGTTGTTACAGAAAAGGCAGGAATGAGAGAACTCAGACAGGAAGCTGCTGATACTGTTAATGCGTAAAAGCGTGAGATTATTTATGATATTAATCCATTGGATGATAAACGGGCTCTGCAGTTAAACTTTATTACAGCACACACATGTTTCTATTCAAGTAGACCTCTATCACACACTGGGATGAGAACACATTGTGCATTTTCCTGCTGATAATTTCAGTCCCAGAGTATGAATTAATGACTTCAGCCATCCACGCACACGGATTGACACACAGGCTTCATCAGCTGACTGTAGATCATTCCATTAGATATGAATCTATATCTGTCCTAAAGGATGTCATCGGTAAATGAAAAGATCACATTTATAATTAATAATCCTGTTTCCTAAACTCAGCTGTTAGATCTGCACCATTCAGGATCATCTAACAATGGGCGGGTTGTTTTCTAAGAAATCTGATTGGTCAGGAGGCGGGGCTTTAGGACTTGCCAACATCCAAGACAGAGAAAACCTGGTCGGGACCAGGTTAGCTGTTCAGCATTAGTTGCCATAGTGATTAAGCTCCAGCAAATTTTGTAGTCCAGCACACACTGATTAAATCCCGGAAGTTAGCGTGATAAAAGGTCATCTAGTTTCATAGCTTACCCCCCAAAAGACAACAAAAATACACAATATTTCTCCGAAAACCCACAAGACAACTACAAAAATAACCCGACAAACACAAAATGACAACAAAAATACACTATTCAATTTAATTTAATTCAACTTTACACACAGTGCTAATCTTGAAGCGCTCATCACAAAATATAAAATTGTGAAGAAAAAAAACAGTGTAATATTTGAGTATAAACTTATTCCCACAATGATCTATTGGTTTTATAGCTGTAGTCAGAATAGAAGTTTTAACTAGTGTTTTCTCGCTCATGATGACACCACTGATGGAAGATCCTTAGTGGAGTAAAAGTAGACCCTCCCAGTGACGTGTGAGCTCCCAGCTTAGCTCCTGTGTTGCTCCCTGACCTGGTAAAGATGAGACCCTAGAGCCTTTTCATCCTCTCAGGAGGATTAAGGGCTTCACGGTCGCTATGATCCATTTACAATATGATTGACTTTTGACTTGTTCCATATTCCTGGCTGTTGTCTTAGTGACTTTGCTAATCTTTTTTTAACATCATTCTTAAATGGTAAATAAGATGTCACAACAGTTAAACCTTTTTAAAATTGGGTATTCTTTCTCTAATAGTCAAAGTCAACTGGTGGTCCGGGTGCCACATGCAGCACTTGGTAAAAATTTTGCACGGCCGTCAAAGTAACTGAACGAATACAGAAATGTACAATATTTCTCCAAAAACCCAAAAAATAATTACACAAATACAGAAAAATGACTCGACAAACACAAATTGACTACAGAAATACACAAAATGACAATAAAAATACACAATTTAATTCAAGTCAACTCAACTTTATTTATACAACGGTAATTACAACAATAAATTATCCAAAAACACTCATCACAAAATAAAAAATGATTAAGAAACACAAACAAAAATGACTGGACAAACACAAAATGACAACAAAAACACTAGAAAATACACAAAAATACGTGAAATACACAATATTTCTCCAAAAACCTACAAGACAAAATGACAATAAAAATACACAAATTAATTACATTCAACTCAACTTTATTTCTAACGCATTTCATTTCGAAGCGCTCGTCACAAAATGTAAACTTGATAAGAATAAATCCATAACATGGACAAAAATGACTGGACAAACACAAAATGACAACAAAAATACACAAAAGCACAACAAAAATATGTAAACGGAAAGCTAAAATAACAATATTTCTCTAAAAACCCATTAGACAACTATACAAATGCTCAAAAATGACTTGACAAACACAAAATGACCTCAACAATGACAATAAAATACACAATTTAATTATATTCAACTGAACTTTAATTATACAGCGCTAATTTCAACAAAAATTCATCTCAAAGCACTCAGCGTAAAATATAAAATTGTTAAGAAAAAATCCAACATGAACAAACATCAAAGAAAAATGACTGAACCAACACAAAATGACAACAAAAATAAGGAAAAATACACAAATAAACAACAAAAATACATAAACTGACAGCTAAAATACAAAATATTTTTCCCAAAACCCACAAGACAACTACAAAAATTATGCACAAATGACTCAACATACACAAAAGGACAACAAAAACACACAAAAGCAAAACTAAAATATACAATATAACAAAATAAGTTACACAGAATGTTAACAAAAACACAGAAATGCTTTGTTTGTTTCTTGTATTAATGCTCAGATTGATAAAATTTGCTTACCTCTGCTCTAGAATGAAACACATACAGATCTTTATTATTTTACACACAAAATCAATTCTTCCTTCTTTTGTGTTCTTTTGCAAATCAGAAGTTTAAAATGGAGCGTTAAACCTTGATCTTGTTAGTTAAGAAACAATTAACCAATCATGTTGTCGGTGTCTAGCGTACTTCTTATTTAGCTCATATATTCACTCAGCTGAATGCTAGGCTCACTGCCAACGGCAACAAAGCTAATTGAGCTAACAGTGCTAACAGAGCTAAAGGCTACAGCGGTGAAAATGTTTGCAAGCTGTTTCTTTAGTACAGCCTAATTCCCCCAAATAACTTGAGTAAGAGAAAAGAACAGATTAACACTGGTAGTAATGTCGCTCAATTAGAAGAATATCTTTGGCTTTTCTTTACTTGTCCATAGTGTCACTGTCAGGTATCAAGAGTCAGTTTAAAGTCAGTCTGTCACATGATCCAGGTCAACACTCCCTGGGCTTTTTAGAAACGGGCCAGTAAAAAATAATCTCTGCTGCCTTAGTATGTGTGTTGAGTCTAGACACAAGTACGCAAGACAATGTGTCTTTAAACTAATAAATAAACCGTGTCTGTTTTTGCTTTTGCAAATCAAAGTTTTGATAAATACATTTGTATGATATTCTTATCTAGATTAATCAAAAACCATGTGTTTGTATAAATTATTGCACTAAAGTTGTATTTTTCAATACTCCATTTTTTATAGTTTGAACTGTTTTTAATCTCAGTTGTGACTTTTCTCAACAATTCATGACAATGTGAGAAAGCAAGAGCAGAAAATGAAAGGGACGGATTAGCAGTCATGTCACTGAGATAGGCAGCCCGGAGATATAGGGTTGTACTATTATCACCAACGTTTATTTGTTTGTCTGTTAGCAGGAACGTCAAAAGTTACTACCTAAAGTCAGACCTTATGTCATGAAAGATTCCATTAAATTTTGGAGGGGATCCGGATCAATATACTGTTTTCAAAACTGAAAAATCCCTATCTCTCGTCATTGACGAAATTTAAAAAATTGCTATTGATACTTTCTCTTTTAACATTGACACTTGCTGCTGATTTTTTTTTTTTTACCTCTTGCCTCCTGGTCGTCACTAGATGTGTAGCCACAGGTTTCACTTCTTCACTATTAGACTACTGAACTCTGAACAAATTTAGAGGAGCACAAAGCTTCTTACCCCAGAGCCTGCTTACGATTCCCTTTCCGTGCACAGCATCCTTGAATAAACCACACAAAGATCCTTAAGCTAAAATCCCTCCCTGGTATTTAATTCTAAATGAGTAATTACTGGGTGTGTCAGTGTGTCTTACTTTTGCAGGTAGGGTGGGTGAGGGAGCTTATTCGCAAGCTGGCTTTAGAAGAAATTGCATTCCCGCACACAGACGCATTGAGCGGGTGAGAACGTATCCCTCAGCAGGCGCTGAAGAACCCAGTCACGTAGCGGGGAGAGAACACATACAGCCGCCAAGATGTGTGACATGGGGGGACTGGACAACCTGGTGGCCAACACGGCCTACCTGAAAGCCCAGGGTGGCGACGACAAGGAGATGAAAAAGCGCCGTCGTAGCTTGTCTCTTCCCAAGCCGGAACAATGTGCCGCGGTGCGAGGCACGGTCCAAAAGGACTTCACGATGATGTGCGAAAGGGAGCCAATTGGGAAAAAGATTTTTCGTGAGTTCCTGGCAAATACTCCAGATTTCAAGAACGCTGCTGACTTCTTGGATGACTTGTACGACTGGGATCTCGCTGAAGGTCCAGCGAAAGACAAGGCACGCAAAAGTATCCTCACCAAATACTGCAAAGCCGATGCTGCGACCTTCCTGTCTTTTCTCACTGGAGAGGCAGCTGATAAATGCAAGTCGGTTACTGATGCCACCTTTGATGAAGTGATGAAAAGCAAGGTCCAGGTAGGCGTGCACGACTATCTGAAAGGAAAACCCTTTACAGACTACCAGGCCAGTCCATTCTTTGATAAATACCTCCAGTGGAAAGAGTATGAGAAGCAGCCCATCAGCGACAAATACTTCTATGAGTTCAGGACTCTGGGAAAGGGAGGCTTTGGAGAGGTAAGCATGAATATATTTATAGCATGGATGTTCAGAAATCTACTGGTTTTATTCTGACTCTCAGACTGAATATAGTTATTTTATTTTAGACATGTTGCAGTACAAAGTAACAGTAAAACCTCATTGATATTAACCACCAAGCATGGGAAATTATGTAATAATCTCAAGGTGACCACAAAGTTCAGTGGCGTACAGTCAGGCTGCTTAAGAACTCAGTAACTTTACAGCAGCTAAGAATAAACAGGCCGTCTGTTTGAAAGTGTGACTGAATGATTGGGATGTGAGGGAGTGGGGAATTTTGCAAAGTGGAGAAAATAAATAATACAATCTAGTCAGTAAAGGCATGCTAAAAGGAAATCTGAGATGTACGTACATCGTGCAAATAGCACAGACAGGCTAGCTTTGTATCTGCTCGTCTGTGGCCTGTGTGTCCTGTTGACATCACCTGGTCCTGCCTCTAAGGAAGAGAGGATGTGACAAGTAGATGTTTACTTAACGATCTGAGAGAGACAGGTGGCAAAATTGGTGCCAAGTCACAGCTGGCATAGGTCAAGTCGGGGTGACATCTTGAACCAATTTTCTTAAGGCTCTTATACCCTTTCACTGATTCTGAATCAATGTTGTGTTAGCAAGATGATGAACATTTGTTTGTATGATATGCTATGTGTTTATTATGAATACAAAATCAACAATTCACATTTGCTTTAGGACTCTATGTGCATTGATACTAGTTGCAAACCTTTTATCCAAGATGAAAAAGGTTTTTACAAACACTCGTCCTTCCTTCAGGTATGTGCCGTTCAGGTGAAGAACACGGGTCAGATGTACGCCTGCAAGAAGCTGTGTAAAAAGCGCCTGAAGAAGAAGGGAGGCGAGAAAATGGCGTTGCTGGAGAAGAAAATCTTAGAGAAGGTCAACAGCCTGTTTCTGGTCAACTTGGGATACGCTTACGAAAGCAAGACCCACTTGTGCCTTGTCATGACCTTGATGAACGGAGGCGACCTGAAATACCACATTTACAACATTGGCTACGACGGAAAGGGCGTGGATAAGGGCATCGAGATGAAGCGCATCATCCACTACACGGCACAGATCACCACCGGTATCTTGCACCTCCACGCCATGGATATTGTATATCGCGACATGAAGCCGGAGAACGTACTACTGGATAGCCAGGGTCAGTGCCGACTCTCTGACTTGGGTTTGGCCATCGAAATCGCACCTGGCAAGACCGTCACCCAGATGGTAAGTGGAGGCACACACAAGGACAGCACATGCTCGTTGATTCATCCCATACAAATTGGAGCGACGTCAAACTTTGTACAAAGATGTCCATCAAGTGACAATGGAATATCTTTGGCATTTCACAACCAAATACATCCAACGTCCCTGCGTCCGTTAAGCACATCCCCAATCAACCTTCCCCCTCCCCCTCCCCCTCCATCGTCTACATCCACACAGATGATGATGATGAGGCTGTAGCTAAAAACTGACCTTATGTTCTGAACCACTATCAGACTAAGTTGGTGTGTACTTCTTTAAATCCGGACAGGGATTACTAGATTGCTTCAAAGAACTGTTCAATTTCAGCTGAGAAGCCATTATGTAACACTTTTGATCCTTTAGCAGTCAGATTATGGCTCGGCCATTTATAGGTAACTTCGGAAACCATGCAGCTGTCAGTCAAATGTAGGGTTTTGTTAGCAAAAAAGGTCACGGCTCAGCTACGTTTAGCTATTTTTACCTTCCCCTAGCTTTTCTGTGGCTTATGGACTTCATTCTTCGTCCTTGCTTCATTTCATCTTAACACTACACTTTTCTCTAACATCAAGTATTCATTGATAAGTTTTATTTTAAGAACAACAGATAGATCTTCATGTAGCTGTACATACACAATCATCAGCTAATGGGAAAAGAAACAAACATGGCAGTTTGAAGTCAAAGGTACAAAGGTCACCATTTTTACTGAACTTAGAAAACTGTGGTCTTTTTAAATCACTGTGAATATGACGTACAGACAAAAGGAACAGCGAGAATCATTTGTCTTCTTTTAGAATAGTTTTTGTTTATTCAGACAAAGTTTTTCAGGACTTTTTGTTAAAATTTTTTTTTTGAAAAATCTTGTTTCAATAAATGAAACCTCAACTCAATATATTAGTCAAAAGGAAGTTGTTTGCAGAAGCAAAGCGTAAGCTCTCGGCTCTATGAAAGTCCACTAAGCTCATTATCATGCACTCTGATGCTCCCCGGCTCGCCAAAGTGACTGGACTAACCTCGTACAGCCAGGACTTGCTTTGGTTTCCTAATCCTCTTAGTGGGCATTACACAAGTCTGCCTCTAATTAGATTGACGGATTCAGGTAAAAGTTACACAGAATAAATTTGGAGCCGATAGTTTACAAACAAAGTGGCTCAAAGATGGGCTGCAAGTTAGCAACGACATTAGCTTAGATGTTAATGCACTGAAAGGTCTAGTTTTCCTAGTTGTTGCAGTGATTCATGCTTCTTTAAGGTTTGTTTGCTTTATGAGTAACTTCAGCACAATATTATAGTTGCATTTCCATCATGTTTGATAGAATGAGGCCCTTCCTTCTGGGTAATATGTAGAAAACTCAGGGCTCGTACAAAGTTCCTCACTGAGTAATTTTGATCCATCAGAAGCATGGCTGTATGTAGGCTGGATCTTTATACAAGATCTCGGTCGACTCTGGCCACGAGTAGACGCATACAACTCTTAACAGGCAGCAGGCTTAGCATTAGGATTAAGTTCCTGCTCCGAGGTTGCAGGTGAGGTCGCACAGGGGTAGAAAATAGCTGAGACGTTGTGAAACAGAAGAGAGGGAGAAAGTGAAGCGACCGCTCAAGCAGTAAAGTCTACCAAATGCGTAGATGCATGGTTTTAATTCGTAGTCGTTGAAAGTTTGAAAAACATGTAAACGTCACCTTGTACAGATTGGGCTAACTTCTTCTTCTTCCTCTAGGCTGGCACTGGAGCATACATGGCTCCTGAGATCTTGACCAAAACCCCCTACAGGACATCCGTGGACTGGTGGGCCCTGGGCTGCAGTATCTATGAGATGGTGGCTGGCTACACGCCTTTCAAGGGCCCAGACAGCAAGAAGGAGAAGGTGGAGAAGGAGGAGGTGCAGCGTCGAATTCAAAACGAGGAGCCAAAGTGGGAGCACAAGTGCTTTGATGCAACCACCAAAGACCTCATTCAGCAGTTCCTCAAGAAGAAGATAGAAGAGCGCCTGGGCATGAAGTAAGATGTTCCTCTGTGAGATGTTGTATGTTGTAGTGTAGTGGAGGTTCTCGGTGCATCACTTTGCCTGTTTTCCAGGAATAACATAGAGGATCCCAGGAAACATGAGTGGTTCAAGACCATCAACTTCCCCCGGCTCGAGGCAGGCCTTGTGGACCCTCCATGGGTCCCCAAGCCCAACGTGGTCTACGCCAAGGACACCGGCGACATCGCTGAGTTCTCCGAGATCAAGGGCATCGAGTTCGACGCCAAGGACAATAAATTCTTCAAGGAGTTTAGCACAGGCGCCGTGCCAATCCAGTGGCAGCAAGAAATGATTGAGAGTGGACTGTTTGATGAGCTCAATGATCCCAACAGGAAAGAGGGTGGAGGAGGCGGTGATGACGATAAGAAGTCAGGCACGTGTATAGTCCTGTGAACGGCCACGCATGGCAATAAAGTCCAACTATTTCATCTTTTCTCAGTCACAAAACCAGCGATGCAAACAGGAAGTAAAGATCAGGCTTTTTTCGAGGGACGAGTGTTTACACAGAGAATGACGTACCGTCCTCTGGTGTCTGGAAAGCGCAGCCGAGTCTAGAGATCCGCTGCTCTTTAGCCAAGTTGGGAAATATATTAAAGGATGGAAGATTTCTGTTCAGCGTCCTCTGTCGGCTGAAACATAAATGTAATATTTTAGAGTTTGAATGATGAGCATAAATGATTGCTAGGAGTAAGATTTACCAATTCTGAGTTAGAAAATGAGGAGTTCAGGGCGTTGGGGCCAGACAATGTTACTGTGAAAATGACTAAACAGAAAACAATACCTCAGTAGAAGAAAAACCATGTGTACGATTGATAACGTGAGTGATGATTATATAGATTTCCAAAATGGTTTTCGTAGCACTTGCCATTCCGTCAACGTGACCACGATGAGTCTGCACTTTCCCCAAGATGGAATATCCCCATTAGCCACTGGACGGCAAATGTTATCAGAATCCGCTCTGATTTCTGTATTTATTATGTATAAATATAAATATAAATATATATGCAAGGAAATCGGGGAGGGAGGGTGTATAGTTAAGAAAAAAGAGTCCCTAACATCTCCTCACTGAGTCTCTCTACTGTTGGTGCTACGAGGCTCCACTTACGATGGAATGGCCACGTCTACAGACAGCGACGCACTGCTGCGCGTTCACTGGAACACTCAGAGGAGTCGGGCGATAAATTCCTGTACCAGGAATGCACAGGTTGCTCTGAAACACGCTCTTAGTTTTTGGGATGAATGTAAATAACAACACGAGTCTATACTGTAGACTTTGGTTAGTTCAGAGAAAGATCTTATTGTAGGTTTTTTAATGTCCAGATTCTGACAGATATGAGTTTTTACAGTATTGTGAATATACCTGCAGAAGAATGACTTTGATAGAAATATCCAACATTTAGCAGGACATTCCATAAATTATGACTTATTGGAATTAAAGGTGATGTTTTGAGATGGATGTGTGCGTCTGTTTATTTCATTGTTGCCTCGCGCTTTAAAAACAAGATCTGGTCGTGATCCTGATCATGGTTCCATAATTGTTCACACTTTAAGAGCTTGGAATAATTTTCTATTCCCATTAATAACGATACAGTAGGTCCAAATACGGAAGAGGATTAGGGCCACTGGGGAAAAAAACAGATCCAGTAGTGGAAGAATAAAAAAAATCAATTGTAGAACAGATTTTTATCCTTTTTTTTTTTTTTTCTAGTGATATTTGTTTTTTTTTCTTTCATTTTCATTTGTTACTATTTTGGGAGGCCTAGATGCTCCTCCCACACAAACCACAGTTGGAGGTAGGCAGTGGTCTTCTGAGCGGCTAGAGGAAGAAACTAGCTAGGCCTCCAGAAATAGTAACAAATAAAAATGTAAACAAAGTAAAGACCAAATAAAACCCAGACAAAAAAAAGACTAAAAGAAAAACAAAATCAAGACAAAAAAAAAGATAACCATATAATTTAAAAAAGTGTTCTTCCACTACTGGATCAGTTTTTTTTTTTTTGTTCTTTTTCCAATGGCTGTGTTATTTTGTTTTGTTTTGTTCTTTTTGTCAGTGGACCTAATCTTCTTTCGTATCCCAAATGCATGGGCAGTGGCACACCCAAACTCGTTAGGGTAATTTAGAAACCAACCCGACATAAGTGAGTCAAATTTCATAAAGGTCCACTCAATTACGAAATGAGATATTGTTTTTTAATTTCACCAATGCTGAGTGATGTTTTTGAACTGATCCAGACTCAATATATGGATTCAAAACCTTCATAATGTAATGGCGATGAAAATATTACCTTCTCGGTGGAGACTTTTGCATTTCACAGCTCACGATATGAGACGCAGACGTGCCTTCACTGAGGGTCAAGGAGTCGAATTTTAAAAATGTCTTCTGCTTTAATCCCCTCAGGATGCTGACAGCCAGCCTGTGCTCTAGGCCACTGCAAATTGGCAGCTCCAACCTTTAGCTGATAAGGCGATAACCAGCGTTATCCTTGTGCCTTCTTTGCTTAAATCAACTTCAAATCCCTGCAGGTTTAGAGGCATCACCATGTTAAGGCAGCCAGGCAAAGATTCTGAAGTGAAAAGTATCTTTAGACATACAGAGGAAAGCGAAGGGTTATTATAGTAACAGGAATTCTACGAAACTTTTTTATTTCCATTTTGACTAAATAGTTGTGAAAAACTTCTAGAACCCAAGGGTTAATGTCGTTAAAATTAGTCCCTGGATGCTGGAGAAATGAGAAGAATTCAGGATCGGCTCGTGCCGAATGTAAAATCTCTCACTTTTTCCTCGTCGACATACATTGAACATTTTGCTAATATTTCTTTCATTTGAGGCAGAAATTAATGTATGTACTATATCACTGTTAAAATGTTAAAATTTAAATATAAACATAAATGTACATATTGATTATAAATATAAATGCAAATGTTAAACATAAATCTAAATGTTGTATAATTTCTAAACATTTTCTTGAACATTTGACTAATTTTTCTTTCATTTGAGACAGAAATTCATGTAAAACAACATGTTCTATATCATTGTTAAAAATGTGAAAAATACATCTAAATGTATTTATTAAATATAAATGTTAAATCTAAATATAAATGGTAAATGTAAATCTGAATGTTATATCTAAATTTTAAATGTAAATCTAAATGTATAATTTCTGAAAATGTTTTGAACATTTTGCCCATTTTTCTTTCATTTGAGATAGAAAATCATGTAAAACAGTTAAAATGTGTACACATGAAAAATGAATCTAAATGTAAATATAAATTATAAATCTAAATGTTGAATCTAAATGTAAATGTTGAATATAAATGTAAATGATAAATCTATTTGTTGTATAATTTCTAAAAAAATGTTTTAACATTTGGCTCATTTTTTTCATTTGAGACAGACATTCATATAAATATAAATGTTAAGTCTGAATGTAAATGTTAAATATAAATCAAAATGTTAAATATAAATTTTAAATGTAAATGTTAAATCTAAATGTAAATGTTGAATATAAATGTAAATGTTAAATATAAATCTATAAATCTGAATGTAAATGTTGTATAATTTCTAAACATTCTTTTTACATTTAGCTAATTTTTTTCTTTTGAGACAGAAATTCATGTAAAAGAGCATGTTCTATATCATTGTTAAAATGTGAACACATGAAAAATAAATCTAAATGTAAATATTAAATATAGATATAAATGTTAAATCTAAATGTAAATGTTGAATATAACAATAAATATTAAATCTAAACGTTAAACAAATCTAAATGTTGGATAATTTCTCAACATTTTCTTGAACATTTGGTTCATTTTTCTTTAATTTGAAACGGAAATTCATGTAAAACAGCATGATCTGTATCATTGTTAAAAATGTGCACACATGAAAAATACATGTAAATGTTAAATGTAAATTATGAATATAAATGTTTAATATAAATCTAAATGTATAATTTATAAACATTTTCTTGAACAATTGGCTTATTTTTATTTTATTTTAAACAGAAATTCATGTAAAACAGCATGTTTTATATCATTGTTAAAATGTGTACACATGAAAAATACATCTAAATGTAAGCCCCCCACCACCACCACCACCCGGCTCCTGTTTTTGGTTTTCTCTTGTGTCCGTAGATGTGTACTGCATGAAAGCAGACAACACAACATCAAAGTCAAGCACGGTTGTTTCCATTCCAGTCTCACAATTCTACAAACTGCAGCTTTATGTGGCTTTTCTTCCACAGTTTGGTTAATTCGAGGCTCTAAAATGTCAGTAGGAGTGATTTTCTGTGTGAGATTTAATCAAACAAGACCCAAAAACGTCCTCGCTTTTTTTTTTTTTCTTCAAAATCACTTTTATTCCACAATTTTTTTTTTCATCAGGTCTTAAGGCACCCTGAAGAGATGTTACAAGTTGTTCTTTCAAACGCGGGTTCCTTTTAAGACTGTGTAAACATAGCTTTTTGAATAAGATAATTTTCCTGTAAATTTTTGCTTAAATTATTTCTTTACAGTGCACAGACATTTGTGTTTTTTGACAAAAATACAGTGTGAAGTAAATATGGTAGATAGTGTATATATATATACATTGAAGAAGAGTAATATATTGGCAGACAATCAGATCAACAGGCTGAAGAAGAAGAAGAAGAAGAAGAAGAGAGAGAAAACTAACAAACAATCTTTGAGAGACCCCAGATAGATATACAGATCACGTAGAGATATACAGTACATAGTTACAGTGAACTCTTTATTCCATTTTGTACACTTTCCCTCAGAGAGTGTCGCCTCCTGCACCATGGTGGAGAGGCTCCACGTTTTTCCTATAGTCCTGAACGCCTCACCCACATGTTGGCTATTGCAGTGGAGAGTAAACAGGAAGACGAGTAGACAGACAGACAGACATGCAGACAGACGAACAGACAGACAGCACGAGACTCAGGTTGTGGCCACACAGATCTATCTATAACTCCCTAAATATGAGAAGGATCACCATGTATTTATTTATAGTAGAAAGGGACTTTTGTAGTTGGCATTTCATATACAAGGGTACAGTGGCTATACTTGATTATCAAGATACGGAAAGTTCGTTTTTGTCGTCTTTTTGAAATAATATGTCATGGTTTCATAAATTCAGACAATGTTTTTCCAGGTAGTGTACTTTGATCTCTAGATATGTTTCGACTGTCAACTGTCAGTTTTCCACAGAGGCATCTGCTAATCGCTTTGATGTGTCCTTATGGAAGAAATAACTCATAAGGACATGTCAGCAGACATCAAAGCGTCTACTGATAGCCTTGATGTGTCCTTATATAAGAAAAAATAACTCAAAGCAAACACATCAGCAGACATCCAAGCGTCTGCTGATCGCTTTGATGTGTCCTTATGAAAGGAAAAACTATTAACGACACATTAAAGCGGAAAGTAATAAAATAAAACATGGTGGCGATATGCACCTATTCAATGTGTCGTTATGAGTTTTTTCTTTCATAATGACACATCAAAGAGATCAGCAAATGCCTCTGAGGAAGACTGGCAGCTGACAGTCAAAACATGTCAGGAGATCAAAGTAAAATTTCCTGAAAAACAGTTGTGTGAATAAATTAAACCTTAACATATTATCAAGACACGTTCCTATGGAGTCTTCGTGAAATGCGATGTGCGCGGTGTGAATACTCGGCAATGGTTCAATAACACTCTCAGTTATACTAGACAGCAAAAAGGTAAAAATCTCTCAGCGGCGGCGGCGGCCTCCGTAACGCCAAGAAAGAGATGAAAGCAGCTCAAACAGCTTGCTCTTTTCTAACGCCCACCAACGAAATCACTTTCAAAAACAAGCCGCGTCAGCATTTACAGCTTGGAAAGGCTTTCACTGCAATGGCTATAACTTACTCCAATCACATCAGTCTATGACAAAATGAAAAAACGAGCTAAGTAAAGGGTGAGCAGTGCAACGAGTGGATGGATGGATGATGTATGGATGATGGATGGATGGATGGATGGATGGATGAGGAGCAGAGCCTGCGTTCTGTTCCGATGGATCTTTGAGGAGGTCACTAAGGAATCAGGAAGGAAAGAAGGGTCAGAAAAGTCATCAAAGAAGCATCTAACTCTCGCCACCACGACCGGCCCCTCGTTAAAAATGGGCGGAGTCTAAACTCGCTCAGACACGCCTTTTCCACTAAAAAAGCCCTCTTTGCGACCATTTCAATGACACTTCCTTCCTTTGTTTTTGTTTTTTTTTTCTAATTCTTAAACATAAATCCTTAGCAAACGTCGGCAGCCTCGTGGAGTTTTCCTTTGGGGGGGGGGGGGTTGCCTAGCCTTTTTACACTTCGACCTTGACCCTGAAGGTGACGCGGCCCAGGAACTTGTCCCTCTCGTCGTTGTTGCGCAGGTTGGATCCTTCTACCCTGCACTCCACCGTCAGCTCTTTGTTGTAGTCCTCCTTGGAGATCAGCAGCTTCACGGCCACCAGGGGCTGCACGTAGGTCTCCTGGGGGGCGGAGCCACAACCAGGGTTGGGGTTAAGTACATTTTTACATGAAAATTAAATCTTCAATTATCCATGTTTAATTACAACTCAATTATGATTAAGGTGACCAGCATTTTTTCCAATTAAAATTACAATTAAAATTACAATTATTATTTTCCCCCTGCAAGCCAGTTACTAAATTAATTACTAAAGTTCAATTACAGTTAATCACAATTACTGAGCCTTTATTAACCCTCGGGACACCTTTGAAAAAAATTTGTCCAAATTGGTCCCGAACTCAAAGAATATCGGTACATTTTATATCTCCTGTTCTATACATCTTGCAATAAAAGTGATCATGTTATGAACATGATATTCAAAGAAAACTCCTAGTCAATGTTCATAAAATCAGTTTTTGAACTGCATGAGATATTGAGAATTAAAAAAATGAATAAACATAATTTACACTTCTGGAAGAAAGAACTCATAAGGACACATCAAAGCATCTGCTGATCGCTTTGATGAAAGAGTTTTTTTCTTTTTTATGAAAGAAAAAGTTCATAAGGACACATCAGCAGACATCAGAGGGTCTGCTTATCGCTTTGATTTGTCCTCATGAAAAGAAAACCTTGTAAGAACATATCAAAGCAAACAGCAAATGCTTTGATGTGGCCTAATGAGTTTTTTCTTTCATAAGGACACATCAAAGTGTCTGCTGATTGCTTTGATGAAAGAGATATTTCTTTATTATCAAAGAAAAAACTCATTAGGACACATCAGCAGGCATCAAAGCGTTTGATGATCGCTTTGATGTGTCCTTATGAAAGAGAAAAACTCATCAGCAGACATCAAAGCGTCTGCTTTGATGTCATAAAATGTAACCTTCCTGTTGTGTCAGCTTTCTGCTACCATCTCCAATGATACCTGGTCAGAATTGAAATGGATACTCACGTGGGCTTTCTTGCCGTAGTAGGGGAAATACATTTTATCAAAGCGTCCCTCACTGGGGAAATAATGCATGGAGATGGGGTTGTCCTTCTGCAATAAAAACGCACAAAGAAAGACGTGAGCGTGTGAAGATATCAGCATTTCTATGTAAATTAAGTGTCAAACTGTACATGTTTACACAACCACATGAGACACGACAGAAAAAAACACAAACACAAAGACTCTCAGGGGTTAGGGAAGACATTTAAATAAAGCAGAATACACTGAATCAGAGATGGGCAACTTTTATCACAGGGGGCGGGGCCACAAAACTGTAATTGTATCTGATCTGAGTGTCACATGATCAACGCTCGTGTTAGCATTTAGAATAAAAACCAATCAGGTAAATTAATACAGGAAAAGATGTGTTTTTGTTGTTGTTTTGTATATTTTCTTCACATTTTGTGTTTTTGGTCATCTTTTGCGCTTTGCGAGTGATTTTGGGCATTTCTTTGTCGTTTTGTTATTTTTTCTGTTATTTTGGGTATGTTTTGTGGTTTTATTTTTTCTTTAGTAATTGTATACATTTTTTCAGTACTTTGTGGTCATTTTGTATATTGGAGTCAGTTTTGTTGTTGTTTATTTTGTGTCATTTCATGTTTTTTTGAGTAATTTTGTGTATATCTTCTGGTCTTTTTGTTGTCATTTTTATTTTGGAGGCAGTTTTTTGTCATTTTATTTATTGTTCTGTTATTTTGTGTATTTTTGTAGTCATATCATGTTTTTTGAGTAATTTTGTGTATATCTAGTTTTTTTTGTGTTTTTGTTGTAACTTTTTTTTTGTCATTTTATTATTTATTTTTCTGTTATTTTGTGTATATACTGTATGTTTTGTGCTTTTTTTGTAATTGTGAATATATTGTGGGTGTTTATTCTGGGGTGTGTTTTTGAGTCATTTTGTGCATTTATTTTGGGAGGCCGCACAAAAAACAAACCGAGGGACATGTGGTGACCCCCTGGCCGCCAGTTGCCCATGTCTGCAGTATTAGTTAAAAAAAAAAGGATATTTCTACACTTAATTTATTGGATTTTTTGAGGTGTGATTCCTGTTTCATCATCATAAACATGTAAACACACTTCCTATAGGCTTTATCCTTAGTAGTGGCGTATTCATCTTACCCTAAAGCCGTCAGTGACAGCATGCAGAAAGATACGAGACACAAAACATACAAAAAGAAGGAAAAAATGAACACGAGATAGACAGAAAGAAAACATCATGGTCATCATTGCTTCTCATGGAGTGAAGATAAAATAAAATACACATAAAAAAGGGCAGGCAACGCGTGTGCAGAGGAGTGTTTACTTTGATGGTGCAGTTGATGTAGGGATCACCGAGTGGCTTCAGACCAATGATCTACGACGGCAGAGAAAAAACACACTAACATTAATATCTGAAAGACTCAATGGGAAACAAACTAATTTTTCTACAAGGAACATACAAACCCAATATTTATACAGCAAAAAAGTTATTAAAAGTTCATAATTTGGTAGAATACAACATTTAAAAAAAAAACATGTACAAAGCTCATTTAAAAAATGTTACGCACAAATATATATATATATTAAGAGAGAAAGTAATTAGAACTTAAGCTGCAAAGAATAGAGATTTTCGAAAAACCCAAATTGAGAACAGTGGCAAAAGAAAGGTGCATTTCAGACTATGGAACAATCTAATTGATGACATTAAATTATTAAGATCACTTAATATGTTCAAAAAGAATGTGAAATGAATTATGTTGAAGAAATATGAGCGTAAAATGTAACTGTATTGTTGTTTCAAATGAGTAGTAACCAGTTGTAAACGTAGCGGACTGGACCAGCCCACTTTTGGGTCGATGGCCAGTCCACCCCTGGTTGTGACAATAACTGTGTTGTAGTTTGTCTTTGTTTAATGTAATTATTTCTTAAAGTGGGGGCAGATATTATTAGTTTTACTTCTTTCTGCTTCTTTTCATTCATCTTTTCTTTCTATTTTTCCGTTGTGGAAGAGAAAGAAATTAGTTTTAATGTCTTGAATGAAATAAACAAACAAACACAAGTGTTTTAGAAAATGTGGGCGTTACCCGATTCATCTTTAGCAGAACACACGGTTTTCCTTCGTGATAGCCGAAGTTTGTGTCGGAGAGGCCGGAGCAGACGCTCAGCGAGGCTCTCTTAAAGCGACACGCCTTCTTGCTCATGTCGCTGCTGTCGTCCTGCATGAAATACTCCCCTGGATTGCACTCCTCGTTCTGCTCCTGTTGGGAGTCATTGTATCCTGACGGGACACAGAAAACCCTCAGATTTACAGTCGACACCAGTGAAGGACAAATAAAAAGATCTGGGAGTAGGTGGAGTGGAGTGCCATTCATTTGATTAGAGCCATTTATTAAAGTGTTGTGAGAGATGAAGAAGTGCTCTTACTTTGCAGGAACGCCTCCAGCTCGTCAACAAATGGCTTGTACTTCAATGGCTCGGATATGTTGAACGTGATATCCAGAGAACGCGGACGAATCACCAGCCCTGCAACCAGAAACCAAAACAAACACGTGCCATCCCATTAACCTGCACCAATATTTGTACTTCAGCAAACAACTTCCAGCGCTGATAGCACCAAAGAGTTCAAAACAGATCGATACAAAAAGCAGCTGTAATGTAGCACTTTATTGTGACAGCGGCTCATTGGGGAGAGTATGAATAATGGATGCTTGGAAGAGGAAAGAAGGGCTGCCAGTTACAGTTAAAGGAGAAGAACTTTCCATTTGGTACGGCAGTGGTTCTCAACCCTTTTTTGCCTGCGACCCCCAAAATAGAGGTGCCAGAGACAGGGGACCCCCACTCTAAGGGGGAATAAAGGGGAGAGCTTTTTGGGGCCCATCCATGAAGTCAGCAAAATGATTGTTCATCGTTCTATGAATCTGTGATAACCACATTTATTTATTTATTGATCTGAATAATATCCACTGATATCCAGGAGGTTTAGTTATATTTGGGCCATAGTATATAGTCATCTTAAAGATGTAAATCCATGTTTCAATCAGAACTAAAATGGGTTAAAAGTGACAAAACAAATGGTGGAAAAGGTGGTGAAATGGGATTTTAACAAATTCAGATGAACTACCCCCGGGCCCGCGGAACGTCTCCGCGCCGAATAGCACGTACCACGTTCCCGAGAATTCAGTCAAATGACTTGGTTCCACCGAGTAAAAAAATCCGCTCATAGAAAATTCATGTCAAATTACAGCTCATACGTTAATTACAGTATTAACGTAGGAGTTGTCATTTGAAAAATGGGGCCCCCTAGCGTCCCCGTGGCACATACGGAGTAATGGGCCCCATTCACAATAAGTAATAATAGTAATCGTACTCTACGTCGAATTATCTTTGAAACGATATATCACACGACTATGTTCCCATAAATTTGGAAATTACCGGAAATGGAGCTTCCGAGCCCCATTTTAAAAAAAATGGCTCCGAGCGTCTCATCGTATTCATTCATAGAGTATTCAAACCAAGCTGCATTCCGATTTAACGAGACCTAAAGGATGGAGTAGTCATTTCAAAAATGGGGCCTCCTGGTGTCCCTGTGGAACGCACGGGGTAATGGGCCCCATTCATATGTTGGTATGTGCCAATGATTCGGTACCACCAAATGTCGTAATATTTGACTCACAAATAAATGAGAAAACGATTTTAATGGAAATTGCTGAAAAAAGGGGGCCCTCTAGCTCCTAATCAAATTGTGCGAGGCATAATCGTAATGAGAAATTGACTTTGGTTTTTTTCACCGAGCACCGAGCATTGATGCGTACACATCTATAGATTAAACCTACCAAATGTCAGCCCAATCCGTTCATGAATAACAGAGGAGTAGTGATTTTAATTAGTGTACACAACAACAAGAAGAACAACAACAAGTGAGGGGCGTTTTCAGTCCGGTAGCCTAAATGGTAAAAAGGGTTCAGTTTCAATATTGGCTTAAAAGTGGCAGAAAAAGTAAGAACAATTAGACTGGCAAATGGGTAAATTAGCTAAAATATGGTTAATATAGAGGTTAAAAGTGACAATAATTGCGACGTTAGGTGGGAAAAATGGTGCAAAGGGTTTGTAAAAGTACTGAAAATGTCTTGAAAGTGGAAAAAAAATGTGCAGAAAAGGCATTGAAATTTAATGAAGAAGTGGCAGAAATGGGAAAAATTCAGCAAAAATCCATTAAATGGAGCAAAAATATGGCAAGAAAAAGTAGTGAAAATAGGTTGAAATATGGCAAGTTTGGTGTAGTTGAATTAGTGAAATAAAATTTCAAAAATCACAGAAATTTGTTAAAAGCTGCAAATGAAAATGGCCAAAAGTGATGAGAATGGTTCAAAGTGATGTTAGAACGATTAGAACCCCTGCCTCACGATACAGGGAGAGACTATAGAGAGACTGACCTGGAGTGGGAACGCGGTCCCTGTACCTCGGAACGTAGTCGTCCAGCGTTAGCAGCATCACCCACATGGTCAGGGCGAACATCCCGGCCAGGAAACAGTAGAAGACCAGGTAGAAGAGCAGGATGAGAGCTGGATGGAGCAGGAGGAGAAACGCATCAAACACATGTTACACTTGGTTTTATATTTCATCTGTATACTAAACCTCAAGTAACCCGAACCCTAAAATAAAAATTTCAACAATATTTTGAAGTTTTCTTTTATTGAGACGATTGAAATGTACTTTGATCCCTTGATATGTTTTGACTTCCTCAGAGGCATCTGCTGATTGCTTTATTGTGTCCACATGAGTTATTTCTGGGCGTGGCCAACTTGTCAGTTGACAGACGAACCATCTCAGGACAGCAAAGTATATATGTCAATATAGGTGATGTCTCCAATGTTATTAATATGATTAGGGCCCGAGCACAACGGTGCGTAGGACCCTATTGCACCTCTTTTTTTATTATTATTTTAAAGAGGTGATTGCATTTTTGAGGGCCTAAACACATTCACAAACTCATGAAATTTTGAACGCATATTAGGAGTGGCAAAAAATTAGATATTTTGGGGGAATTAGACATGTGAATGGCAAAATGACTCAATGGCGCCACCTTGAAATTTGTATTTGCTCCCAGCTGGCAGTGATGACATCATCACTGTGGAACTTCTGCAAAATTCTGACATCATCTCTTTCTACAGATGACATCATCATCACAGACAGACGCGATACGTCTTGCATCCAACAATGCACTGTTAACGTACTTCACACATTCATATTTTTATTTTAAACATACGTGTTTATTTGGTTGTGTTATAAAACAATCTTGATAATAAAGTTGAATGTTTATAGATATAAATATTCCTCTTAGCAGCCTGTTCACTAGGATGATGTGCTACACTTATGGAAGGTATGAAGAGTTTGTAGAGCTAAGTAGATGCTAATTAATTATAGTAGCTTTCATTTGTATGCCAAAAAAATGAGTTATGGTTTAACCCAACCGTCATTCATAGTCATAGCGCCACCTATTGGTAAAAAGGAAATCATAGACATTATATTTGCACGGATCAATGCAGAAACGTTTATGATATAATCCTTGAAAATGTTCAGGTACGTCTCAACATTTTAATATTTCTGCCACAGCCCGACATGCAACTGGCAGTTTTTTGTAGTTTTATTTTGTGTGTCTTTGTTGTCATTTCTTGTTTTTTGAGTAATTGTGTGTACTTTTATTGTCATTTTGTATTTTTGAGTTAATTTTATTGTCATTTTATTGTCATTTTTCTGTTATTTTGTGTATATTTGTAGTCATTTTAGCAAACACTTTTGCTGCAAATACAGCAGAGAAACATGAAATTAAAGACAATAGTTAACTCAATTAACCATATTAAAATATTATGGCTAATATTGAGAAAATTACTTTTGCATTGAACCAGAAGATGAGTAAATGTTATGTTACTTGGGAAAAATGTATTTTGTATGTAACCTTGATAAATAATCGTTGAGCCATTTATGTACGAACTGACTTACTGTATATTTCCTTTTGTTTTTCTACTTTCATAATTACAAATGGATGACCAAATGTATGTTGTGAAATGAAAATAAAGTTAAAAATGTACATTAATAACCGTATTGAGCATGTTTGGCACAATTTGAGGAAGTTAAGAAGACAGTTGTGTCATCTGATTGGGGAAAGACAAAACTGAAAAAGGTAAACTCACGTGGAAATGGGTGAACTCTGAAATTAAATTCTGGAATTTTTAAAATGTTAAATCAGAGACTCAATATGCCCAAAATTTTCATTAAGGGCACATTTGGGATGTTGAAAATCATGGAATTTAAAGGTTGCAGTAGATCACTTAATATTCCATGTTAGCAGTGCTGAATTCTTCCTAATTGTTGTGTAAAATGGGGTTGAATGATGAAGGTCTTTCCACTCCGTTACCACAAAAAAGTAACAGGAAAGTTGGTCACACACTGAGCTACAACTCAATAGTTCCTGTTCTAATGCCTAATATCCTTCATTGCCCTTTTAAAGATTTACATCAAAAAGTTGTTCTCGGGTTTCCATGGTTACAGTTGATGGTAACGGACTAGAAAGGAAAAGGAAAAGTGCTGAAAATCGTCAATCGAACCTGCATTACAAAAAAAGACGAGCAGAACTAGAAAGCTGGAATTTTTTTTTTTTACTCGGCATTAAGTGGGTAAAAACTTTACTGAAAAAATAGATTAAAAAGTATCATTTTTTACCCAAATGCGGCTCCAATCAAAATTTCGCCCTTATCGTAAATACTATCTCAGTCAGCCATTTCTCAGAGATATTTTGACGTGCTGGAATTCTGGAACACAGACAGGATTTTGAACTTGGAAATTCCCATTTGCCAGACTTGTATTAAATGCAGCATAGTTTTAGGCTGAGGCTGTCAAACACATTTCAGTTCAGGGGGCCAAATACGACCAATTCGGTTTCAGGTTTGCCACACATTTTAGGCCAGAAAACCAGCAATTTTAACGTTAATGTGCCCTTGTTTGTACCTCCACGTATAAATGATAAATGGGTCAAAGACGAATAAGGATTTTCACTGCATGGTATTTCATTAAAATTGTCACCATCGGGCAAGGTTTGCATGAATATTATGATGGAAATAAAAATGCATAAACAGAAAAACATTAAACGTTGAGCGTAAATGACCAAATAATACACAAGTTTAATTAAACTCCACAAAATGTGCAGGACTCACAGTTTTTCCATGAAAAACCAGCAATTTTACCACAAATTATTCTACCAAATTTCCCTAAATCAAATAAAAATTGGTATATTGTCGGCGCCTTACATACTTAACATATTTTTTATTTCATCATCAGGCAAGGTCTACATGAATATTATGATGGAAATGAAAATAAAAACACTTTGTAACCTTTACAGGACTATAATATAATTAAAATAGGGCAGAAAATAATAATTTTTAAGATTTTTTCAAGATATTTGAAGGATTCTTATGCTTACATCATATGATATAAGCATCATTT